>NW_028179537.1:0-5000 GCF_964030765.1 Micromesistius poutassou | reverse complement strand
ACAGCAGTGGGCTCCAACACAGGTGGTGTTTCTCCTGTTACATGTTGGCGTTATGAGGGGGGATTAGACCCCTGTGGAATGCCCCTAGTTCAACCCGGTGATAATTAATGGCCGTCAGCGACTCTTTAGTGTAAGAAGGTGTTGACAGGCAGCTCTCCACAAGCGCTGGGAAATGTGTGAAAGCCGAACAGAGAGAGGCAGCAGGAAAGGTAGACCGTGTGTGTGTGTGTGTGTAGCAGAAGTATTTTTCTTCACCTACCTCCAGGGCAGATGATCTGGGTCACCAAGCCGGGGAGATCACCCTCATCTGCAGACCTTTTCAGGAATTCCACAAAAACATCTGTGGAAGGCCGTGCAGAATGTGGTTCTCAATCTCCCCGGCCTACGGTTCAAAACAGTATGATGGGTTCCCAATGCAAGACAGTGCTGGTCCAAGCCTTCATGGGGCTCTGTGCAACATTTGATCTGCCCCCCCACAATGCCATCAACCCTAATGACAACAGTCAATGCTTGATGACTCACACATGCAAACCGAAGGAGAGGAGCTGTGGAAGTCTGACAGTGCTTGAATCAAAATGCAGTTAACATCTGTGACAGTGTGCATGCTTAATCAATGGTTACTATTGACATAATATATCACAAACAAACATTTTCATGTCAAACTATTTTGGGACATTTTCAGACCTCTTGGGGGCGCTCTTTGGCCACTTGGTTCCCTTGAGCACCGGGACGGCCCTGCTGGAGAACGTTGGGAAGGTTCTAACGCATTATAAAATAAATGCATATTTAGTTTGCAACTTGCTTATCCATGGTGGGTATAATTCTTGTTAGATATAAATGAATGACAATTCAATGCTATGTTGACATTGATGTCAATAACTTAATACCAACGTTGTGACGACGTCATCACAATGCAGTGTGCATGGGCGGCTGGAGCCGAAACTCAACGATAATGTTGTTAGACATCGCCCCCTGCTGGATGTCATTGTGCAATGCTCGGTAACTTATCAGTTGAGGATTGGATGCTGTCGACAGGTAACCAGATTGATATGGTACCAAGACAAATCATAATAGACAAGACATAAGAGTAACGGGATTTTCACCAGCTTAACTAATTCCTTTCAGATGTTTTGAAAGAACAAGAAGTTGGTGAGTAAGCACCTATGGAGCTTGGAGAACTGGAGAGCTTTGAAGACTATCTAATGTGTCCAGCAGCATTGACTAAATGAAATGTTACCATGTTTTCGTATATGAAATGAAATTGCCCTTTGATTATGAAATAACTTTTAATCACACGTCAATAAAAACAGTAAGGCAAACGTTGCAAAGGCAATTAAGGTATAAGTTTAATATTTTTGAAAAGAATGCATATACAAAGAACGAAGACTTCAGACAAAGCATTTGGTTTTGCACCAAAAACATCAGGTTATAATTATACCGACTTCGGCTGGACGTCAACCCAACTCTAAATCCACCAGTGGAAGAAAATAAAGTCATCCCAACACAAATCGTTTTTGCCAAAACAGTCACATCGCCAACGGAGGTTTTAAAAAGACTCAACAAATGGGACTTTGCTTTGTGTAACTGGAAGGGCGAGAGAGTTCAAATGAGTTCCGACCCCTAAATGTAAAGGGAGTAAAGTAACCTTTATATATATATTTATATAAAATAAAATACAAATACAAATAAAAACAAACTGCCATACAGGAAATAAACATTGGTAAAAACACCTGGAGCCTACGTCCACATCGTGTGCCATCTTCCATTATTATTACAGAGCTCAAAGCGTTCATCAGGACAGAGCCACATGCAGTACAGTACAGTACAGTACGCTACAGCAGACCCACGCCCCCCACACTGACCTCTAACCTTAACTAATGAACGCTACTGGAGCTGTGCTGCCCGTACAGCCATTGCAGATGGACTACTGGTTTAATGGACTACTGGTTTAATGGACCTGTCCATTTGAGCCGACGGTACAGGGTCACCTTAAACGCCGTCCTGATAACACTGTTAGGGCTTAAGAAGGTCCACTTCAGCTCACCTGACGTCTGGCCACGCCACCCTGAGCCCCCTCCATGTGGAGCTCCACGGGGGGCGGATGAAGCCGGTCCCAGGGGGCCCCTGGGGGCCCCTGGGGGCCTGAGACTGGGCCCATTTGAAATGTGGAACGTACGTCTCAGATTTGTGCTTGGGAAGGGGTGTTGGCAAAACGACTTTAAACACTAGTCCACCGGCATCCTCTGGGCGGGGCCGTGGGCAGAGAGGGAGGGGGCGGGGCGTAGGGGGCCCGACAGCAGGGGGCGGGGCTGTGGGCCAGGGGGCGGGGCGTAGGGGGCCCGACAGCAGGGGGCGGGGCTGTGGGCCAGGGGGCGGGGCGTAGGGGGCCCGACAGCAGGGGGCGGGGCTGTGGGCCAGGGGGCGGGGCGTAGGGGGCCCGACAGCAGGGGGCGGGGCTGTGGGCCAGGGGGCGGGGCTGGTTTAGGTGGACCCCTGAAGCCTACAGATAGAGGCGGGTCACTGTCGCCTTGGAGGGCGGCTGTGTGCTTCCACAGCGTCCTGGTTACACACCCTTAGCCATGTTAGCTTTGCGTTCTGACTTTGTACAATAAAGATGGCTGTTTCATATGACATGTTGGTTGACTCTATTCTTAACTTGGTGACAAACGCTGTGAACCAGCCTTAGCAGAGCAAGGGAAAGGGGTGTGTGTGTGTGTGTGTGTGTGTGTGTGTGTGTGTGTGTGTGTGTGTGTGTGTGTGTGTGTGTGTGTGTGTGTGTGTGTGTGTGTGTGTGTGTGTGTGTGTGTGTGTGTCTGTGTGTGTGTGTGTGTGTGTGTGTGTGTGTGTGTGTGTGTGTGTGTGTGTGCACCACTCATAGCATCACACATTTGCGTTTCTTCTTGGGCTCGGGCGGCTCCAGCGCAGCAAGTATCGCCTCATCAAACACATTTTTTAGGCCTTTCTGTGAACACAAACACACACACAGGTGAAACAAAAAGGGTTAAAGGTGACAAGTCAACAAAGGAGAATAAGGTCAACGGAAAAGAGAAGTGAAGATAAATCCATCTGGGTCAGCCGTACAGTACTGGTCTACTGTACAGTAGACCAGACCCACTGGTCTACTGTACAGTAGACCAGTGGGTCTGGTCTACTGTACAGTAGACCAGACCCACTGGTCTACTGTACAGTAGACCAGTGCAGTCCCACTGGTCTACTGTACAGTAGACCAGTGCAGTCCCACTGGTCTACTGTACAGTAGACCACAGTGGGACAGCACTGGTCTACTGTACAGCTGTACAGTAGACCAGTGGGACTGTGGTCTACTGTACAGTAGACCAGTGGGACTGCACTGGTCTACTGTACAGTAGACCAGTGGGTCTGGTCTACTGGGAGTTGCTGCTGGTTGGTGTGGTTTTGGTTAGCATTGCTTTAAATGTTTTAAGGGATACAAACACTAACGTCAGTCCAGAGGTCAGTGTGGAGTGACGTTGGGAAGGTTTAAAAATCATAGGCAGGCAAACCAAGAAGGTGGAGGAACAAGAGAATGACGCTCCTAGCATTACCAATAAGTCAATAAATCAAAACCAGACCCAAAACCCACGAGGACTCAGACACCAGCGTGGAGCCATGAGCCATGTGACCAGCGTGTGGACTTTGTTTGTGTCTTCCTGTTTGGCCTGAGCCCTGTCATGTGCTTCAGAGCCAGCTGCTCTGAAACAAGGCTGCTGTGTGCAGGGCGGTGTGGGCCGCCCCCCTCCACAGCACACTGGACCACACAAGGCATTGTTCTGACCTGTGGCCGCTGGGGACAAAGAGACCAGCACAGAAACCACTTCACAGACCACATCATTATGTTAGCTTTTATTTGATGAATCTCTACTTTCAAAGATGATGCTACATACTGCAACGAATGGCAGCTTAAGAGTTACACTGAGAGAGTTAGTCCTCAATCATATGAAATATTGATGTGCTCTTCTTGGACAAATCACCCAGGGGTCCAGCTATGAAACATTATAATAAAGTTATTCAATATAGCTCAGGGAGGTGC
Source organism: Micromesistius poutassou (assembly GCF_964030765.1). NCBI lineage: Eukaryota > Metazoa > Chordata > Actinopteri > Gadiformes > Gadidae > Micromesistius > Micromesistius poutassou. Next base: position 952 of record NW_028179537.1, on the reverse strand, counting down.
TATTAGGACTCAGATAAGAGAGTATCTTTTCAGTTTGAAACCAAAGCCACAGTGCTGCTTAGAGTATACTTTGGTAGTTGACAGCCCAGCAAAAGGAATTATGATAAATTACTTGGCTCAAAATATAAATTAAATACATACGCAATAAGCATAGAGGCTCTGATTAAATCTCAATATCATGGAGTCATGTTAAGCCACCAACCTCCACATAAATAAACACTGCATCTCAGATGACATCTTTAACACAATATGACCACCACTGACACGGGCCTGATGGACAACATAAAGAAATGCCTTAAACGATATCAAAGTGGATGGATTTTAACACTATCAACAATCTTTGAGGAAACAAAAGTATGGGAATGTAAAAAGGAGGAGGAGTGTTATAAAGAGGAGTGAGGAGGAGGAGTGTTATAAAGAGGAGTGAGGAGGAGGAGGAGGAGGAGTGTTATAAAGAGGAGTGAGGAGGAGGAGGAGTGTTATAAAGAGGAGTGAGGAGGAGGAGTGTTATAAAGAGGAGTGAGGAGGAGGAGGAGTGTTATAAAGAGGAGTGAGGAGGAGGAGTGTTATAAAGAGGAGTGAGGAGGAGGAGTGTTATAAAGAGGAGTGAGGAGGAGGAGGAGTGTTATAAAGAGGAGTGAGGAGGAGGAGGAGTGTTATAAAGAGGAGTGAGGAGGAGGAGTGTTATAAAGAGGAGTGAGGAGGAGGAGTGTTATAAAGAGGAGTGAGGAGGAGGAGTGTTATAAAGAGGAGTGAGGAGGAGGAGGAGTGTTATAAAGAGGAGTGAGGAGGAGGAGTGTTATAAAGAGGAGTGAGGAGGAGGAGTGTTATAAAGAGGAGTGAGGAGGAGGAGGAGGAGGAGTGTTATAAAGAGGAGTGAGGAGGAGGAGTGTTATAAAGAGGAGTGAGGAGGAGGAGGAGTGTTATAAAGAGGAGTGAGGAGGAGGAGGAG
>NW_028179538.1:0-14913 GCF_964030765.1 Micromesistius poutassou | reverse complement strand
GTAGACCACTTAATTTAGCATTTGCATTATATCAATGAAGAGCCGCATATCTTGACAAATTAATCCTTTTCTTACTTGACTAATCCGAGCCTTTCCGAGAACATTGTGTCAATGTGTCAATGATAAATGATCATCGAACATATTGTAGTCCAGCCTGTTGAGGAGTATTGATGTATAAATATGATCTGTTGTGTGTACGGAATGCCTTATATCAGTGATGGTATTGGATTACCATGGTATGCATGATGAGACTTATTATGGAGATCTGTGTGAAGGAATCAAATCCATGCCTGATGGCCACGAGATGAGGCAACGGTTATTATTATAAATTATTGTGGAAACAGTCTACATAGAAGGATCTATAGATAAGTGATGGACAAGACATCATAGCAGATGTTGCGTTATAAAGCATGACGCACACTGTATTATCGGATGTCACCGGCATGAGGAACGAGTCGGTAATGTGAATATCGACCGGTTTGAGGTTCCATGTCTGGAAAAACGATTCCTGTGTTAACCACAAGGGGTCAGCATAACTCTTCTAATTACAGACCATCCATGGATGGACAAATGCGCCTTTCTGAAAAGTAAACCCAGCTATCTGATCTGTTCTCCTTAAGAAATGCTGTAAATAATATTCCTCTATCTAGCTTTCTCTCTTATTCACACACACACACACACACACACACACACACACACACACACACACACACACACACACACACACACACACACACACACACACGTTATAATATTCTCAGCTTCTCACGTTGTATCATTATGCAAGTATTTATATTTATTCATTTTGTCTACCAATTTAAATGTATTTTCAATTAGTTAGATTTTGTCCAATGGCACACACACACACACACACACACACACACACACACACACACACACACACACATACACACACACACACACACACACACACGCAGCCTGCTGGGTGTTGTTGAGTCACACTCCCGCAGTGTTGCTGTACCGTTCTTGCCTCCTCTAGAGTTGAGCTCCTCTCCCGCTCCTCGCCACAGATTCTCTCCTCTCCGCGGCTCTTGCGTAACGCGGCGGAAGAGTGGGTGTTCTCCCGCCGCTCTGATTCATCGGATTGGCGCCAGAATTCACAACGTGCGGGGATAGGGACTGCAGATGGAATTAGCTTCTAGCTAAATCCGTTACAATGCTTCTCTTTTCCCTGTGCGAGATGAATGTTTTCGTCGTCGCCCTGTTAAATAAATGTAATACACTAAACAATAACAAGACGAAGATAAAAAAAATGCAAAAGAAAGAAGTGAAACAAGGGAAAAGAGGACAGGAACATGTGTTGAAAATAAGGTTGTGCTCGTGTTTCAGCACTTGCTATATTACAAGATGCATATAGGCTACATTTAGAATGCCACTGTGTTTTTTTCACTGAATATGATTCAATTATAGGTCCATCTCCTTTTCAGATCAGAAAATAATCTATAAGAGCCCACAGGGAAGATTACCCTCAATTAATAAAAGGATATTTCTACTTACACACAATTGTGACAATAGCAAAATAGACTTGTATGAGATAATCAAGTTCCTTTTTTCTTAAGAAAGACTGGTGTTTTACAGTGACCTAAAAAGGTAGAATGAAACCCTAACACTGCGCTAACATAAACCATATTATTATTGTATCATTCAGCCATCTCTAAGTATGGTGATACTGTAAGCAGCACATGGCTACGGGGATTATAATGAAATGCATTTGCAGGTTTGTTCACTGATAGGCCTACTAGTGAGGTGAAATGTAGGCTGATGAGCAAGATGGGAGTGTGTGGGGACTGGGTTTCCGTCAGTATAGGACTGGGATGTGGAAGCGGCTCTAAACCAGACCAGCACACCCACCTCGACCAAAATAGAAATGGGTTTGCCACCAGAGGGAGGAGAGGAGGAGGAGGAGAGAGAGAGAGAGAGAGAGGAGACACAGAACAGAGGAAAAATGGGTGATTTTGAAACGAGGAAATAAGAGTGGGAGATCAAGGGATAAGAGTGCGAGATCAAGGGAATGAACAAGAATATGCCAAAAGTCGACAGGCTCATTGTATGACCCAGATCATATTCTCATCTTATCTTTATTTTTCCTCAAAATAATTTAGGTCATTTGGCTTTCATGTATCCAAATTCTGTCATCAACACTGAAAAGCAGAATAATCTGTGGTACAAGCCTTTTATATCTCAATATTCCTCAGACTCATATACAACAAAAAAGAATATAATCAATCCCTGTTATTGTCAACCTCAATATGTCCTTCTGAGAGCAGCTCTGCTAAAGGTTACAATACGTGATATCCCATTTCTTATATAACATGTTTAGTATATTTTAGGATGTTCTACTATTGGCTACTATTCAGTTCGCATGAGGCTTTTGTGCTAATCAAGCCTTCCTATTAGATAGGTTGTCGTTCAGAAGCCGGTTAGACATCGTTCTCAGCCATGCCTAGCAGCAGACATTTGGGATCAAACCCAGGAGCATTTAGTTGGTCAACGCCTGCTTCGTCATATTTCTTGTCTACAATATTGTATTGTGTATGTTGTGTTTATTTTCCTGAACATTGGTTGCATGCTTGCCTGGCTTGGTTGTAACAAGGTCAGTGTGTGACTGAGCATATTCTCAAGCATAGTCAAGAGTTGACATGTAGAACGCACATCAGCCCAGGCAACTAACACACCTTATTAAAGATCCTGGATGCAGGTTCCACAATGCCCTCGTGATGTTGTTTCTGAAACCACTCACCATTTAGAAAATGGAGTGCAGTGATTGAGTCATCTGGAGTTGACTTCTGACTGTTTTTTGCAGCATGGAGGTGTTGAATAACGCAGAGGGAGAGTAATGTGATGATGCAGAGAGGGAGCCAACACAATGAGCAGTACGTGTGCAGGTACCTGAATGAATCAGGCTGTTGTTGTTGTTAATGTGTTTGGTTTTTCACAATGCATAACAAAGGGAATAAATTCTTCCGGTTAGTGGGCAGTAATTAAATGTCATGCGTGGTGAATAGAGGTCTGCTGCAGAGTAAACATTGTGTTCAGACTCATCTTCACTGAGTCCCTGAAGGCTCTAGTTGTAGTTGAGTATGATGGGAGCTTCATTACTTAATCGCTCTGCACCACAGCCTTCAGTCAGTGTGCAGGGAACACAATGGATCTGCTGTTGCGTCAATTAAACACGATACATCATGGGTTTTCTTTAACTTAACATTATCTTTCCCTTCAGTTGACCCCTATCATCTACAGTAATAGTTTGCTTTATTTAAATTACAATTCATAAAATAACGATGACCAATATATACCATGTACAGGCTACATATACTGTATATACTGTACATATACAAACTCCATTGTCTCAGGGCTGTAGGCATCGTACAGCGAGAGGGTTTGTTTCTACCTACTCATCAATACCATGCATCTCAAAAAGAATACACAAACGACATGCATCCTCAATATGTGTTAGGTGTCTTCGCTAGCGGCCAGCTGGTCAGCTGGTCTCCATGCAGAGCTCGCTCAGCCTAATCTCACCTAATCTGAGTCCCAACGCTGACACTGCACAGCTCAGAAGACTCCACACCTCCAGAGACTCTCTGACACTGGAGCTCTCAGTGCTGGGCTTCAATCAAAAGTGTCCACTGGGTGGTGCACAGTGTTTCACTGTTCTCCACTGTTGTCATTCATCGGATATATTATTTCCATTTAGTTGCAAAACTTTTGTCTTGTTGTTCTTTTTATTTTTTATTTTTTTTTATTTTAGGATAAGTGAGAAGAATAAGTTGTTTCTCTGGCCTAAATGAAATGGACATGTTGACCTGCTGGCCAGATGCCCTCTCATGGCATGGCCAAATTAGAAGGCACTAGCGGGGTGGATTAGAATCTATGGCTGTGGTGTTAGCGTAGAGCAGAATACATCTAATCCCAAGGCTGGGTGAGGATGCCTTCAGTGGCCACGTGAGTGTTGTTGATTCCCAGTGAAGCCAAACTACTGCACTGAATTACACTGTGTGTGTGTGTGTGTGTGTGTGTGTGTGTGTGTGTGTTTTAAATGTTTGTGTTTCCATATCTGCCGATGAGCACGCAACTTTGAGTTAGTTTCTTCCCATGAGGGCAGGCGGAGGGAGGTGTGGAGTGGCTGAACCAAGCGTCCATGTCCTCAGTAGGAGTCCTTGCTCTGTGTGGCTGTTCTGCATCTCCCACTGCAGTGTGGCCTTGATAGAGCCCTAGTTCCATCATGGCGCAGTGACTCTGGACTGATTATGTGATAACTAGGGCATATTATGGGTGAGTGCATGTATGGGTTATTCTGTGTGGCTTACCAAGTGTGTGGAGGTGTGTGTACACATGCAAATAGGTGAACTACACACGTGTGTGCATGCTCCCATCTGCATGCCTTTGTGTGTGTGTGTGTGTGTGTGTGTGTGTGTGTGCATGTGCTTGCATGCATGTGTGTGTGTGTGTGTGTGTGTGTGTGTGTGTGTGTGTGTGTGTGTGTGTGTGTGTGTGTGTGTGTGTGTGTGTGTGTGTGTGTGTGTGTGCGTGCGTGTGTGTGTGTGTGTGTGTGCGTGTTCAAATGTGTCGGTGTGTGTCATCTGTTTTAATAATGACCCTTTGAGATCATTAGGCAAAGAGAGAGAGAAAGACAAAGACAGGAAGAGAAAGTGTGTTTTAGTTTTTGCGCATAAGTGCATATGCATGTGACTGTATGTGTGCAGCACTTATAACTGCAGTGTGTGCATGTGTTTGTGTGCGTGTGTGTGGGTGCAGTACTGGCAACTGCAATATGTGTGTGTGCGTGTGTGTGTGTGTGCGTGTCTTTGTGTGTGTGTGTGTGTGTGTGCGTGCGTGCAGTCTGCAGTGGCTGAGCCCACGCTTTGCCTCACACAGTTCCCCGTGTCCAACTCCCATTCACCTACCCCGTTGCCATGGCGACCACTAGACACGAATCCAGAACCCAGGCTGGCAGACAGAAGAGGGCCAGAGACCTGGGCTGAATCTTAATCCACACGCTGAAGTATCCGTGAAGGTTTGCCGTGGTGCTCTTACATAATGCTGAATGAAACTCTAGCTCCCCATATCCCCATAACAAACGCCGTCACCACAGATTCTGTGGTTATTCATTTGAATATATTCAGTGGCTGAATGGCCGTTCCTCAGTCCATACAGACCTCACACACACCTCACGTTCCTCAGTCCATACAGAACCTCACACACACCTCACGTTCCAACCACCATTGGAATTGATATTGAAGGGCATGAATAACATATAATGTCTCTTTCCCCAGACAGGATATGAGCCTCAATGTCTTTGCATCATATTTGCAAGTGTCTGTCTTTGGGTTCTGCTCGCCTTGCAGTCATATCGTTCTTTCTGTGTTCCTTTAAACCGGACTGTGTTCCTCCGATTCTGCATTTCCCTCATCATTTCTCTTTCTCCTTTTTCTTTTTTCACTGTGTTGTCTCCCTTGTTCCTCCACAAATAGATTTCTCCCGGTATAAGAGAGAAATACTGAGGGTAAGAGTAAGAGAGAGAGAGACAGAGAGACTGAGAGAGATACAGAGAGAGAGAGAGAGAGAGAGGGAAACAGATAGAGGGAGAGAGAGAGAGAGCCCACCACAAACACTTGTATCAGAGACTGCAGCAAATTTTAGCCAATCATGTGAAGGAACTCTGAGACCCACGTGCTCTATTCACAAAAACGGTAGGAATTCCCGCTGTAGCAGAATGCTCTGCATACCGTGGTGAAGGTATGGCTCTCAGAGCATGAATGGACCACAGCACACAGCCCTGGGCCCACTGACAACAGCAGTCGGTTACAGACGTTCACACAACAATACAAATGTTGTCAATGTTGCTCACAGTTGGAATAAATGTCTTCACTTCATTGTTCAATTAAAAAATAAGATTGATTAGATGTAATAAAAGAAGCCAAGGATACATTATGGTATATTTGATCTCTCTAAAGATGCCTCTTCTTTATATTTATACTTAAATTATTTATATTGTTGGGTTGCTCTGTATGATAAATATAATCTTTGTATATCATCTGAATGGTTGTAATGTTTTCAGTATATTGGAATTAAATATCCCCCATAGATACCACTAATATCACACACAGCATGCCTCAGTGGTTGTCATAATGTGTGGTCAGAGCTGCAGTGCTCTGACCTGTTTCCTACGCTGCAGCGGTATATATGCTTCACACCAACGGTTATGTTAACTCACAGCGAGGATTCCCTGGAACATGAGGATTAAGGAAAGCTGGACAGGAAAAGATTACACACACGCACGCACACACATAGACACAGACAGACAGATACACACACACACACACACACACACACACACACACACACACACACACACACACACACACACACACACACACACACACACACACACACACACACACACACACACACACACACACACACACACACACACATGCACACACACACACACACACACGCAGAAACAATACACACGTCACTATAGATTGCACATTTAAGTTTTATTTGTCTTGAGTATGGTAAAGTACTTCTATCAAACATTTATTTACAGAGAGTGCATTCCCATTTCTCAGAGTGTGTGGTTGAAGCTAACATTCAGAATTAGTATGATCGGTGTGGTGGTGTGTAAGTGTAACAGAGTCACACCTAAATAAGTTGTTATTCATCACAGATTACCAATCACAATAGAGGTGACCAATACCCCATGCGTTAGAAAGTCAAATAAAATCTTTAATATATACTGTTCTGTCTAACACTATACGTAAGAATATGAACATTTCATACACTGTTTGTTCACAGAGGTGTGCAAATATAGCAGCATTAAGCTCCACATTCAAAGTAATAATAATGTACCTCACAACAAGGGCATTGAATAAAGTAAATACTGGAGACAACCTGTCAAGTTTTTGTTAAGGTCAGTACATTTTCAGGAACGATTGACAGGAATACTGACGGAATATTGACTGAATAAGTGACAGGATGTTTGACATCCATTCTGAGGTCCACCAAAGTCAAACTTCAAGGTTTTTGTTTCACGGCACAAGAATAACATTCAAAACACAAGCTCTTTAACCTTATATTGTTCCTTATCTTATTGTGTTGGTTACTTATATTGAAAGCAGCAACGAAAACAGTCACCAAATAAACAGGCAAAAAAAATATTAAGAACCAATGTAAAAATATGCTTCATATTTGCGCTATGTACATGTAAACATTCGTTTTTAGGATTATTTCCTCGTTGGCACATATAATACATAATCTCAAATGATCCTTAACCCTCCGAAAATAAATCTACACTTCATTCACATCTCAAAACAGAGTTTGACCTTCAGAAACCTTGTTTTTGTCTTCTTTCTATTATTTCATATATTCTCTAATCTCTTCATCTGAACAGCAAAACGTCTGCAGGGTAGCTGTGTAAAACATACCTTAGTAAGGCTATGTCATAGAATCCCAAGGACCTAAATGTGCATCTGGGCCATATGCAGTACCAAAATAATTAGGCCTACTTCCAAGTTCTGCTCAAACAGGTTGAGAAAGGAGGGCTGTACACAGCCACCTAACTCAGGTTCAAATGCACTTAAATGCACATCGAAGCCTCTATTTACAGCCAGGCCTAAGCGTTCTAAGCCGTGTCCTAAGTCTTAAGATGATTGGGATCGGAGAAAGCCTTAATTTGCCCCTTACATGGAAAGGGGCTTAAATGGGCAAATGGAGAGCCCCAGGGTCTATAAATGGCCAGGTCAGAACCGTGGAGAGCTCCTGACACAGGCTGTACTGTCTGCTTGTTGTTGGTCTATACTCCCACATGGTCTCACCTCAACCTGCTATAGAGCCCCAGTCTCTCACAGCTAATCAGTTGCTCCATTTAGAGATGTTTTTTCAACAGACATTTGATCACATTCGTCCTCACCGTGTCCCCTTAGACCTCGGATGAGTAAAGCAATCCACTGTGTTTCTTCTGCCTCCCTTCATGGGCTAAACAAATAGGAGGACGTCAGAATGCATGCAATACACGACGAATCTCACTGGTGAAATAAACACTGTTCAGAAAATAGTGGGGCTGCTTACTTCTTCAATTGTTTATGTCAAGATCGTCGAGGAGTGTCCCCCCACCCCCCCCTTCATCATGAAATGTACACCACAGATTCATGATTTAGTGATCTTTCTATTGACAATCGTCAAAGCTGTATCGCCGTTTTCTGACTGCTATCCCCGCAGTCTGCAGGTCAGCGGTCCAGGTTGGCCTCTCCGTCCGGCCGCTGGTCTTTGAGCTCCTGAAACACCTCGGTGAAAAAGTGCGGGTCGGAATTCAACAGCAGCATCTTGTCACTCATCCTGTTGATGATGCTGAGGGACTTCTCCCAGAACACGTCCTTGTTCGCGTCGATCATGAACGGCTTGAGCGGGTAGGAGATCTCGTTGCCCATGTAGGAATAGGCGAGGTACAGACAAGTCAAAAAGATGCCCTGCAGCTCGTAGGAGCTGTCGACGTCCTCCGAGACGCTGTCCTGGCACAGCAGGTACACGAACACCAGGTTGGCCGGCGTGATGAAGCCCTGGTCCTGCCAGCCCTGCATGAGCAGAGTGCGGTCGATGTTCCTAAACCAGAGGATGACCTCCCCGCTGGTCAGCTCCTTCAGCCTGCAGCACCGGCGGCACATGAACGTCCCCAGGCAGCGCAGCAGCTCCCCGGTGGACGCCTGGATGACCACGCGTCTGGGGGACACCAGGGACACGCTGCTCGGCTGCTTCTGCACCGAGGTGATCTTCACGTCCCCGGTGGTCTGGGACTGGAGGGCCTGGGAGGTGGGGGGCACCGTGGGGACCGGGACGGGGATGGGGGCTTTGAGCACATGGGACTTCTTGTTGTTCTCGTGGTTGAGCTGGGAGACCTCCGGCTCGCTGGGAGGGGGGGCTGGGTTCGGGCTGACCTTCTTGGCACTTTTCTTCTTGGCCGAATTGGGCACCAGCTTCTTCCACGTTAACGTGGAGACGAAAACGGACGGCCGCTTGATGCTCTTGTCGCCCTTGTGGTGGAGCGCCGCCGCGGTGCCAGAGTCCATGATGGCCCCCTTTTTGGAGGTCGGGGATAAAGAGAGTACGGTTCCCATCTTGGCGACAAAAGACGATCTGGGAACCCACACGGATGCTCGTTCGACGCGCGTTCCTCTACTGGCGTCGGGGGCGCGCCTCAGCAGGTAGAGAGATGATGGAGGAGAGTCACGGTCAACTCCATAGCACCATGGTGCCTTGCGATTAATCCAGTAAGGCTGTTGTTCCGAAGAGTGGTGAGGCTAGGCCTAGTTGTAGCCCGAAGACTAGGCGGTTCATCTAGAGATCTGCGGTTACATCCGCGGAGCCTGACGCGTCCAGCCAGGCGGGGAGACAACCGGCGGCAGCATGGGGGAGATGGTTCAGTCCACGAGGCTTAGTCCACCCACGTCCAGCACTGGAGCTAATCAGGACGCAGAAGCTTTGACGTACAACCCGCTGGACCAATGAGAAGGAGGACATATGCGCGACGGAGCTGTATGTGATTTTGTGTGATGGCTGTGGCCCGTGGAGGTTCACTATCATCAAACAATACTCAAATTTAGCCCCATTATCTCGTCAGTTTAGATATAAAGCAAATACCTATTCTGCGTTCGCTAAGGCACCACCACAACAGAAACGTGTCTGTCTACGTGTGTGTGTGTGTGTGTGTGTGTGTGTGTGTGTGTGTGTGTGTGTGTGGTTGGGTGTGGGTGTGGGTGGGTGTATGTCCTGTTGTTATGTAGATCGGATTATCCACGAGGCAGGTCATGTTGGATAACTCTGTTGGCAACATTAACCTAAGTTAATGAACACGTTAATCTTTCCTTCCCCTAAGTAGACCTGAGACAAACAGATAGGAATAAAATATGCTGTCGAGCTCAATGAAAGGAAATATGGCCATTCATTGCGTTTATTTATATTTTTATTATTGTTTTACATTTGTGAAGTATTTTTATTTATTTGTAATTGTATATAGGGGAGAGTGGGGTAAGATGAGCCAATATTTACTCACGTTTTCCTCTAGGCAAGAACGAATAAGACAGAGGTAAAATGAAAACATCTACCTTTATTCCAGGATGTCCCCTGTCAATCACAATCATAACAATGCATGTATGAAATAGGGCTGTGAAAATATGACTTCTCAAAAATAAAGTGGTGCTGTGGCTCAACTTGCACCAAACGAAGGGGCCATCTGGGGGTAAATTGACAAATGAACTTTTTCAAGTTGAATGCATTTTCTTTTTCCAAATAGTAATTTATTTGCTTAAGGCAAGGCAACTTTATTTATATAGCACTTTTCATACACAAGGCAGACTCAAGGACAGGATAGTGATCCTCACCTCATGGTGGGATCACTCTATGAGGCTGTGTGGTCTCATCACAGCAGGGGCCCACTCAGGGGAAACCTGCCTGCTGCAAAGGATTTCACCCATGGATAAAATGTTGCTCAATGACACAATTTTTACCGGTCAATTTATTCAACATGAATTAAAACTGCACTATGTAATTTTTCTATTGAATATCTGAACGTTTATAAGGATAAAACGCACCCATCATTCCATCCAGGGAGATATTCTCCATAAATAGTTTTATTATGGTCCACCTTTGCCACCGTAGTTACAACTCAAGCCACTAGAGGCCACTAATGCGAACACTTTAGTGTTAGTCAGACATGCTGTGCTTGTCCTTTTCTCCTCTAGGCAGTGGCGGTTTTAGACACGGGCGAAGCGGGCAGCGGCCCGGGGCGGCATTACAGGGGGGGCGGCACGAGCACACGAGAAAAAAAAAATCATCCGAGGCGTAATTCAATGTAGAACCGCTACTGCCTCTAGGTTCTCTCATGCACCAACTGAATGGGATATGGCTGTTGGTTATGTTACTTTAAGTCAAATTTTCTTGAAAAGACCAGAAGGACCTATAGCAATCAGTAATCAGTAATCATTAATCAGTAATTAGTAATCAGTAATCCCATCTCAGTAATCACATATTTAGTATCACTTGATTCATTTAATCTAAGTACCCTGAAAAGCATTGTCTCACTATTATCACATGACACTTTGCTTCTTGGTGTTGCAGTGAGAATGGATAGACAAATTCATATGGAATAGTTTTATTTCCAATGAAACTATGCTTGGTTAACACAAAAAAAAGAAAGCCAACAAATCCAATTCCTCCTTTTATGTGCAAACTCAAAGTTTACAGCTGTATACAATATATGATGATGAGGATGATGATCATGATCATGACTATATGTATTATATTGTCCAATCTAAATCCAAAGACACCTGGGGAGGAACTACCAACATTAAACTGCAACATTGTGTCCCCAAACTCCTAGATCATATCAGATGTCCTTCTCCCTTTCAGCTTCCTGCGTTTGATCACAGCAATGTTTGATCCAATGCAGCATGAAAAAGATGTAAATCAGGGCCTGGATAGTCTTTCATCGTGAATCGAACAAACCAAGGGACAAACACACTGGCATGACAAAAAAAGGGTTCCAATTAGTAGGGAGCCGACACAATGATCCACAGTCTTGCAGGTTGTGCTGCTGCTGAAACAGGATGTGGCTGTATGTCATTCGGCTACTTCTGTACTGTATTTTAATTGCAATCTATATTTTCTATGTTGTTAACGCAAATGCTATGCTGTGGTTACTTTTGAAAGCCCTCTATTTTGGACACTTTTTTTATTTCTATGCATGTATTCATATTCATGTACAAAGTAAAATGGCCCATAGAGAGAAGCAATTCCTTGTTTGTTTACGCAAACCTGGCCAATTAATCTGATTCTGATTCTGATGTTCACTGTGTGAAGGTCTGTCCGAACAGCATCACCACATTTCCTTAAAGTTCGGAATTCATCTATTGTAGGTGATTCTAATCTACGCCCAGTGCCTGTGGCTCCTACATTCCTTGTTAATCCAATACAACACAGTTCTGGTACTGAGCGGGTTCAAGATAATCGGGGGGGGGTCTAAAGAATTGGAAGCCACCGGGGAGGAAGGGGACCCCAGTTTATAAAGAACTGGATAAGAAACAGGTTGGTTGTTCTCATTAATATCATATAATATGAAAGGACTACGGTAACTTTGGGAATATGTTGAAGGTGAGGTGAAGGTGATGTCAGACTAGCAGCTGAAAGGTTCAGTGTTTGATATCCAATGTCTTCAACTAACCTAACCTGCTAACCGGTTGAACCAGATCCCCATGCTCCTTAATGACATGTAGGACCTAGAGGTCACTTGGATAAATGTCTGCTATTGTCTGTTGTACGTCCTGGCACTAAATGTACGCACTTAATGCACGTTGTATTCATTCATTGTACATAATTGGGTTAGCATGTACTTAATTGTGTAGCATATACATAATTGGGTAGCATGTACTTAATTGTGTAGCATATGCATCTTGTGTAGCATGTACTTAATTGTGTAGCATCTGCAGTAGCTAGCAATCACTGCTGTATACGGGGGAATGGGTTTGCCTGGCGATTGTCAGCACTTGTTTCTATGAACATCTTTACCGTACCAACAGCGATATATTGTTTCACTTCTTATGACAAATGCACTTATTGTAAGTCGCTTTGGATAAAAGCGTCTGCTAAATGCCCTAAATGTATGTAAGAGTAAAAACAGTACGAAGGCCGTATCTCAAAGTAGAGCCGCACAGTTTCCATGGTACCAATGTTGAGTGACTTTAACAGACCTAAGAAAAGGTTCTTACATGATCTATACGGTGATTGGATTAGCAAGGTTGAGTCACGGTGGAGGAGGAGGGAGAGACACATGGCTCTCGCTGTGAGAAGGAATGAAACACATGAAGAAAGTAGAGCGGGGGTGAGGGGGGTGACACTGGAGAGGCGGAGGAGAGGATGTCTTGACGTGGAGAGCAACAGAAGAATCAAGGACCTGGAGTGAACTCTCTCTTTTAAATTAAGAGAGGGAATTCTCTCTCTTCAATGATCTCTCTTTTTGTCTGTCTGTCTGTCTGTTTGTCAGACGGACATAACAGAAGGGGAGGGTATAGGAAATAGGAAAAGCAATAATAAGAGGCATTCATTCTGACTGAGAGCCCCTAGAGAAAGACAGATAGAGAGATAGGTAGAGAGATAAAGCGATAGCTAGAGAGAGATATAGATAGAGATAAAGAGAGAGAGACAGCTAGATAGATAGATAGATAGATAGGCCTTTACACATATATTTCAGCATGGATTACTTACTTAATCTCTTCATTTTTACACAATTTCCCCAAGATTATTCTTATCATTAAACCATTAGGGAAATAAGACTACTTTATAAATATTGTTAGATAATATGTTTTGCTTTCGCATGAAGGCGAAGCAATAGTGAATTGTTAACGTATGTTTCTGCGACATTGTTTTGTCTTTGTGTCTGACTGCCTTCTAGTGGCTGGTTGATAATATTACAAGGGAATAAAATAAATGGCTTTTATTTGTGTCACAATGATAATACAATTTATTTTATTTCAGTTTACTGAAGAAATTAATGAATACATTATTTTATAGGATGCTCCTATGTATAGAACTATAAATGGAGTAAAAACTTCCTGAAGAAGAAAAAAGAAAATCATGTTAGTTTGGGATTCTGCTGTATGCGTATGCGTGTGTGTGTGTGTGTGTGTGTGTGTGTGTGTGTGTGTGTGTATGTATGTGTGTGTGTGTGTGTGTGTGTGTGTGTGTGTGTGTGTGTGTGTGTGTGTGTGTGTGTGTGTGTGTGTGTGTTTTCAGATGAAGTGACAGCACGTGGATCGGGTGTCCTGTCTTATCGACTGGCTGTCTGTCAAGGCCGCTGGTGAGGATTATTATCATAGCCGTGGGCAGGTGGAGACACAGTGGCAGAGAGAGAGAGAGAGAGAGAGAGAGAGAGAGAGAGAGAGAGAGAGAGAGAGAGAGAGAGAGAGAGAGAGAGAGAGAGAGAGAGAGAGAGAGAGAGAGAGAGAGAGATAATTGAATTGTGAGTATAGATACAAATGCACCCAGGCAAAATTACTTGCCATTTTTATGCATACACAAACACACACACACACACACACACACACACACACACACACACACACGTATGGGGGGGGCCGATAATCCCAAACTCTGACTTGAACTTTAGATTTTAAGTTTACGTTCATGCCTTTTAAAATGGAGGCTATATTAAGTTAGAATGATCCCCCACCCATAAACATAAGAGCCCTTCCAAAGACACAGGCGTGTGTTCAGCATGACGCACCCTGCTCCTCTATCTTTAGACCCTGCATGGCAACTATGCTGCAGGGACTGTGGCCAGTGCATGGGAAACTTAAAATATACGATTCAAATGACTGGAATGCCTCTCCCTCTCTCACCTTGAGCACTGACTGAGACAAACTCCTTCACCCAGTCAGCGTAAGCAGACACGTGATGCCCTCACGGTGCACTGTTCTGTTTTGATGCACGGGATAAAGAAGAATGCTGATCATCTCGGCTAGTGCATGCTCTTGTTCTTGTTTAATAGTTGTGATTGAGTGTATGTCTGTAAGAACTGCACTTATGGCTGTGTTGAACTCTCTACTTTATGAATGGTAACTTAACCAACCAACCAACTCGTTGCCTCGGGGGACGATTACTGTTCTGCATGCCAATATTTAACGCCATCCACAAGAAGGCAGTCCCTGATGGGCCCTCAAAAACTTCGACCCAGGGCCTGATTGTGTTGTGATTGCGTTGTCATTTCAGGAAATCCATGTAGGCACGTGGCCGGTCTGATGTGTGTAGCGAACTAGAATGTGAAGTCATGTGATCAGGAGAGTCTCCAGGCTTCCACACAACTGGAATAATGTGTAGCCTATTTTTATGTGTGTTTATGTG
>NW_028179539.1:0-2500 GCF_964030765.1 Micromesistius poutassou | reverse complement strand
TTCATCGAGCCAAGGGCGAGCCAACAAACGAGCAGGAGAAAGTACGCAGGACAGCGAATGGCTACGATCAGCTCTGTTAAACAAAGTCTCGTTCGACACAATTTGTTTGAAAAGTTGGCGGTGGCGAGCGCTGGAAACGTGTTTGATGAGTTGAAACGGAGCTGGCTGGTTTTTTCTTCCCTGCACAGTTCAACTGGCTACATCTAAAGTGCTAATGGCTCTTGTTGGGCCAGCGACCTTGGGCTGGAATGTTCCAGGTCTGCGGCGACTACGCAGACGGACAGACACAAACAGATAGCGCGGCTTAGTGTTTGAGCTGCCTTGAAATGTCCACATTTAAAAAGGGATTGATCTCTGACCTTGCGATCCAACCAACTCAGGATGAAATAGAGACACTGATTCGTCGAAGAAGGGTGCCAACGTGGAGCCCAACTTGAGTTTACGACCAGAGAGGAAGCTTGGGAAATTGGAATAGTGGCTGTATATTCTACATAAACGGTACGAGTTGAATAATGACTCTGTGCCCCAAAACCGTTCCCACAAGCACTTGGTCATCTCAACTGGAAAGAACAATGTGGGAGCCAGCAACAGGGACAGGAAAATGTCACTAATGGGTGTACAACTTTAGCGTTATCCCGGGATAACCGGGGCGAGCGTGTGTGTGAGAGTGTGTGTGAGAGCGTGTGTGGGTGTACAACAGTATGGGCTGAGACTTAACAAGCGGAAAACTAGATAAAACACTGCAATGACACTTTACATTGTGGGGACCAGGGATGTGAGGATGTGAGGTTTCCCCCGGCAGACTGGCCCGCAGGGACCTTTCCGGGGACATAAAATGTCTCCATTAAGCAAAAGCAGACATCCTTTTAACCCGAAACACAGCGTAAAGTCGAACCCGACCGCTTCCCCCCCCTGAGCTCAGAGTCACGGGTCCTGCAGTCACAGATAATGTGCGTTGCCGTCTGGATGTACACACAATGCGAGTCCACCAGAGTGGGAGAGATACATGCAGTGGCAATTGGAGATAGAAAACGCTCTGAACATGACAGGAAAAAACTGTCTTGCACTTTGTGTTGGACGGAGTTGAGTTCACACTCGACTGTGAGTACGAGTCTGATTGGTTTCCAGATGCTGCTGCTCTAATTTGCTTTTAATTTGGATAATTAGCATCTTAGAACCACAAAAGCAATTAGCAATTATGCCAACGGAGATAGCTGATGAACATATTCATCAAAGTTTTCCTCAACAGGCGGGAGAATGGAGTGTAAAAGGGAAAGCCTTACAGGGCTGATGAAGATGATGACGTTATGGTGGTCGTCAGAGATGAGTTAGATGGCGATAAAGCCTTTGGCAAACAGAAAGTAAAGGCGAGTCTGGAGGGTGTACTTACAGTCTGGACAGGGCCGGGGTCTTCTGGAACAATAGTTCTGGAAGCTGCTGCAGCTGGTTACGGTTCAAACGCCTAAGGCAACAAAAAAACATACGTTCAACCGGTGAGTAATTTAACGCTTGTGTGTTTGTGTGTGTGTGTGTGTGTGTGTGTGTGTGTGTGTGTGTGCGTGTGTGTGTGTGTGTGTGTGTGTGTGTGTGTGTGTGTGTGTGTGTGCGGTTGTGGTTCTCTGAAGAGTGTGTCCGTGCATAGGTCCATGCTTGTAGTGTGTGTGTGTGTGTGTGTGTGTGTGTGTGTGTGTGTGTGTGTGTGTGTGTGTGTGCGTGTGTGTGTGTGTGTGTGTGTGTGTGTGTGTGTGTGTGTGTGTGCGCGTGTATGTCCGCCCGTAAGTGAGCAATTCCTTTCGAGCTGCATTCGAAATCCTCCTAGCTCCGGGCTATTGTATTTCAGAGCTGAACGTCACATAAATATCCAGACAAAAGTTCAGGGAAACTGAACCGCTCTATTCAGAGACAGTGCAGTAAATTATCCCTGCACGGATAAATTACCGCACTGCGTGGGGAGCGGAATTCGGCGCAATGGCGATTATTTCCCCAGACGCTGGGAGAAAAAAGCAGATCTGGCGCAATGTCACCGCTTTCAAAACAAGTGAATCGGAGACGTCGGTTATCAGGAACATGCACGCAGCGTATCTGGTGGTGTTCGCTCGCAAAAAAAACAAAACAATGTGCTTGTGACAACACCAGACGGATGTGTAAGACTTAAAAAAAAACGAGGGGAAGATTGGGGTGGTTTAGCTCAGGCCCTGAGTTGGCAGCGGAGAGCGCTCATGTCAAATAAAGCGGACGTCCCGAGATTGGCAGGCTCTTATGCGAAGACACGAGACAATTAGACAAACGAGAACCAGACCGCCACTGATCTGATCTGTTGGAGGACTCTCTCCTCGGCTCTCCTCGCCCTCAGCGGAGGATTGAATGAATAACCGTGGCAGACGGAGGGGCCAATACTGCCGTGCCTTCAAACTCCCCGACAGACAGACAGATATTGGGGCGGCTGCCAGATATTTATATATATATATATATATATATATATATATAAACCACCGTATGT
>NW_028179540.1:0-13817 GCF_964030765.1 Micromesistius poutassou | reverse complement strand
GCTGTCACCACCCCCTCCTCTCCTTGTGATTCCTCTGTATGTCACTGCTATACCAACATCTCCTTTCCTCTCTACCTCCCAGTAACAGCGGCCAGTCAGAGCCTCTCTACACAACACCTGGGACCAGGAGTCAAATCTCTCTGGGTGATCCGGATACACTGGTCCTCTCCGACCAGCGTCACCTTTCTGTTGTCCTCAGACAGAGAGAGTCCTCTGTGGCTGTGTTTGGGTCCAGTGTGAGTTCACAGGCATCTGACGGAGAACAAGACATGATGAGCTACTGAACCCTTCTGCATCTTCATCATCATCATCATCATCATCACTAGTACTGCTGGAAGCATTGACATCTTAGATATGCTAGGATGCTAAATCCGAGGACACACACACACACACACACACACACACACACACACACACACACACACACACACACACACACACACACACACACACACACACACACACACACACACACACACACACACACACACACACACACACACACACACACACACACACACACACACACACACACACACCCTCTTCAACACTTCAGACATCATAACTTGGTCAAAATTCAACCGTTTACCATCACTCAAACTATTAAACAAATCTACACATTTGTATCTTCGATAGTCTTTAATCAGAATTTCGATATCATTTATACTTTTTTCAGAATCACAGTTTTAGTTTCACTCCGGATTCGTTCTCAGTTGGTCTCACTCTAGCCGTTTGCCTCAGCTGTTGCTCGTTGAGCAATCAGTGGACATCACAGCACTCTGGAGGAGTCTGGTTAAAGTCACGTGGTGGAGGGTAGTGTGGTCTTTGTTAGTCTCTGGCCGTTTCTCAATACCAAGTACGCAAACTACGGACTCGCGGACTTGGAAGTGCGTACTTGGCAAGTCCAGACTTCCAAGTACAGACTTCCGAGGACGCGAGTACGCACCTGTGACGTCACCACCTCAGCTCTGTTAACTGCTTTACGGCCTCATGTAGGCATATACTACTGAACAATTTAAACTAATGATATAAAACTAAACCCCAGCCTCTTTCATTTTAAAATAGTATGTCAATATTTTCAATGAATATAAATGAAAAGATATGCTTATCGTGTGTATAAGCTATTCACACAACTTTTTATATGTAGGGTACAGATGCGCGTGCCTAACTGGCTATGTAGTTGGAGAGTAGACTATTGATATAATAATAACGAATGAGCGAGAAATGACTGATTAGAACACACACACACACACACACACACACACACACACACACACACACACACACACACACACACACACACACACACACACACACACACACACACACACACACACACACACACACACACGATCGGATGGATCCGACCAAGATTTTCGTTGCCGTTGTGATGGGTTTCCTCTATCAGCGACTTATACAATAAAAACAAATTATATTAAACAAAACCCCAGCCTCTTTAATTTTAAAATAGTATGTCAATATTTTGAATGAATAGGCCTACATTTTTCTTATATATGTCAAATGTTCCTATATATAGCCTATTATTATAGCTTACATACTAATATTTTAAAACATGGGAATGCGAAATGCATCCTAGGATATTTAACGGTCCAAGTCCACACAAGTCACCTCCGATGCGTCCTCGGTGGAACGGCCAGTTTAAGAACGCATGGAGAACACACACGGGTTTTACGACTGTACTTGACTTGATGCGTACTTGGAATTGGAACAGTACTTGGGCTACGACTGATGACGTTTCACGAGAACGCAAAGTACACAAGTACAGACGAGAACGCACATTGAGAAACGGCCTCTCTCTCTCCCTCATGGACTACAATAGTGGACTACAATAGTGGACTACAATAGTGGACTACAATAGTGGACGTTGTCCGACCACTTTTTTAAATGTCAGCCACAGTTCGGCTTTCGGCCCCAACCTCATTGATCGACCTGGCAACGTTTTCCCACGCCAGTTTTTTGCTTTTGGTGCTGATTCCGGAGGAAAGAGAGCCAAACAAGATCTTATTTCTGGCCTCTACCTCCGAAATCAGCACCTCCACCTCGCATTCACTAAAGTTATTTTTTCTTCCTTTCTCCATTTTCTCCTTTCTCCTAACGAGCGCACTACTGCAGGTTTATTTATACAAATTAGCATATTAAATGAGGGAGGAGACGGGTGGAGATGGAAATGGGTGGAGAGACGGGCTCGTGCATGTGCGCTCAATTTCACGTTAATTGGGATGTACAAAGAGAATCTGTGTGAAATCGTGCTTACGCAAGGATTGATACATCCAGATTTTTTTGTGAGCATCAGCTTTCCAGATTTTGGCGTCCGCAAAGTTTTAGTCAGAAATCCACGCAAGTCTTACACAACAACACACAACTCACTGCCTCCCTGCTTCTAGCCAATCAGCTACTAGCCACCACCAATATACTACCCGGCCTTCTTTCATCCGCCGTCATGTCTCGTCTCCACCTTGGATTATCACTCCTGCTACTCCAGACTCTTAGGACTCTCTCCTCTACTCCACCAACTTCTGGCCCACTCAGCTACACCGCCGCTGACCTTCACCGCCTCAACAATAACCATCGTCTCTCTGCTGCTGCTGCCCCTGCAGCCAGCACAGCCGGAATCCTCCGCCGACGCCGCTACATCCATCCAGGTTCTGGCCCCTCTCGCAACCAACACCTCCCCCATGGCTCACCCATCCCCTCACTCTGGACTAACTCTCGCCCCCCCGTCACCCCCACCTGCCGTACTGCCAACCTCACTAACCTCTGTTCCCCCTCCCCTGCCCCCCCATCCATCTCCCTCGCACTGCTGAACTGTCGCTCCCTCTCCAACAAATCAGCCGTTATATCTGAACTGCTACTGGACAATAACATGGATCTGCTCCTCCTCTGTGAAACATGGCAACAGCCCCTGGACTTCTACGCTCTCAATCAAGCCACTCCTTCCAATTACAGTTACATTGCCAAACCCCGCCTCTCTGGCCGAGGGGGAGCCGTTGGCGTTCTTCATAAACAATCCCTGTCCATCACTGAACTGAACCTCAACCTCCCATCTATCTCATCCTTTGAACACCTTGCCTTCTCCCTCCCCAACTCTATCACCACTGTTCTAATCTACCGTCCTCTGCAGCCACACCCATCTTTTCTCTCTGAACTGTCTGAACTCCTCACCATTGCGTCCTCTCTCTCTTCCCGCCTCCTACTTACCGGTGACTTCAACATCCACACGGACAAGCCGACCGCCCCACTGACATCTGACTTCCTCTCCCTTCTCGCCTGTTTCCACCTCACCCAACACATTGACTTCCCCACCCATACCAAAGGCCATATCCTCCACATAGTCTGCTCCGCCTCCCTACCCGTATCTAACCCCCATCCTCTCCCCTTCCCACTCTCTGATCATCTCTGCATCCTCTTCTCCGCTCCTCTACCCTCACCCCATAATCCCAAAAAGCGCTCCATTTCCTACCGCAACATCAAACCAGTCAACCCACTCTCACTCTCCCAGCTCATGTCCTCTGCCTTCCCCCCTGACTCTGCCCCCTCTTCCCCTGACGACTATGCCATCATGCTCAACTCCATCCTTTCTGACTCCCTTGACTCCCTTTCCCCCTGGAAGACTTCCTCTGTCTCATTCACTAACTCCGCCCCCTGGTACACCCCGGAACTCCGCACCATGAAACAGACTGGCCGCCAACTCGAGCGGTTATGCAAGCGAACCCGCCTCACCGTTCACAGCCGAAGCCTACAAACATCACATCTCCTCCTACCGTGACGCTCTCCATGCTGCTAAATCCGCCCACTTCTCCACCCTCATCAACAGCACCAACCGGAACCCCCGCATCCTGTTCTCCACTGTCAACAAACTGCTCCAGCCGCCGGACATTAATCCACCCTCCTCACCTGACCTCTGTAACTCTTTCCTCCTCGCCTTTAACCATAAAATCTCCCAAATCAACAGCTCCCTGACTGCCGCCGTTAGTAACTCCTCCACCCCCACCATTCCTGTCCCCCCCCCTCCCTGACCACCCACCCTTCCCTTCTTTCACTGCCTTCTCCCCTGTTGACTCCTCCCACATTTTGGACATCATCACTGCGTCCAAGACAACCACCTGCTCTCTCGACCCCCTCCCAACGACTCTAACCAAGGCTTGCCTCCCTCTCCTCACCCCCCACCTCACCACCCTCTTCAATCAGTCCCTATCCCTTGGTCATGTTCCCTCTGTCTACAAACTTGCCTCCATCACCCCCATCCTCAAAAAGCCCACCCTTGATCCAGCCAACCTCTCCAACTACCGCCCCATCTCCAACCTGCCGTTCCTCTCCAAAACTCTGGATCGCATTGTCGCCGCCCAACTCCACACCCACCTCCAGTCAAACAACCTCTATGAACCCCTCCAGTCAAACAACCTCTATGAACCCCTCCAGTCAAACAACCTCTATGAACCCCTCCAGTCTGGCATCCGCCCGCTTCACAGCACCGAAACTGCCCTTGTCAAAGTAATCAATGATCTCCTCACCTCTGCAGACTCTGGTGCCCTCAACATCCTGCTTTTCCTAGACCTCAGCGCAGCCTTTGATACTGTACACCATTCCATCCTCCTCAAAAGGCTGCGCCAACAGGGTGTTGAGGGCACTGCACTCGACTGGCTCACCTCCTACCTCACCGACAGGCAACAGTTCGTCTCCCTCTCTGGCCACACGTCCACCCTCTCTCCTGTCACGCAGGGGGTCCCTCAGGGCTCAGTCCTCGGCCCCCTTCTTTTCATCTGCTACCTCTTCCCCCTTGGTCACATCATCCGCAAACTCAATCTCGACTTCCACTGTTACGCAGATGACACTCAGATGTACATCAGTACCAAAACCACCCAAAACCCTCCCCTCACCCACATCGAAACCTGCATCTCTACAATAAAAACATGGCTGACCCACAACTTTCTCAAACTTAACAGCGACAAAACAGAGGCACCAAATCCACTCTCAATAAAACTGGACCCATCTCACTCACCATCGACGCCTCGACCATCACTCCCTCCCCCCTGGCACGCAATCTTGGTGTTACCCTGGACCCCACCCTCTCCTTCGATCCCCATGTCAGCTCCATTGTCAAGACCTCCTACTTTCACCTCCGCCGCATCGCCAAAATCAGACACTGCCTCTCCCCCCCTGCTGCTGAATCCCTTATCCACGCCTTCATCTCCTCCCGTCTTGACTACTGCAACTCCCTCCTCACTGGCATCACCTCTCATTCCCTCCATAGACTCCAAATGGTCCAAAACTCTGCTGCTCGCCTCCTCACTCACACCCGGTCCCGTGAGCACATCACTACCATTCTCCACACTCTCCACTGGCTCCCCGTCAAACAACGTATCAGTTTCAAAATACTCCTGCTGACTTTCAAAGCTCTCCACCACCTGGCCCCGCCCTACCTGTCTGACCTCCTCATCCCCCATCGCCCCTCCCGAGCCCTCCGATCCGCCTCCACTCTCACTCTAACCGTACCACCCTCCAAACTGAAAACATTCGGTGACAGAGCCTTCTCCAGGGCAGCCCCCCGACTATGGAACTCTCTTCCCCAACCTGTTCGCGATTCTCTCTCACTTCCCACATTCAAATCCACTCCAAAAACCTCTCTCTTTTCCCAAGCCTACGACCTCCCCTACCCATAACCACCTTCATCCCTGCCCCTGCCCTTGTCCCCCTGACTGTCATCACCCTTTTCGTGTTTTTTATGTCTTCCACAATGTAAGCGTCTTTGGGTCACTGAAAAACGCTATATAAATTTAAGCGTTATGTAAGCACTAGTAAAAAAATAAGTGTGTTTGTTGTGTGTCAAGTTGTTAACTTATGCTATAGGTTAGACTACGACATAGTAATGTTACCAATAAAAAACATTATAAACATGGCAACATAATTCACTATCTTGCTCGAGGAGTAATTACTCATACATGCTCACACTAATGGTTCAATGCAGTTTGAAGTTTGTTTGAAATAGCGTACCTCATCATCACCCGAAAGAAAACTCGATGAGGTAGTATTGGATGACAGGTTGTCATAGCTTCTTGGCACATACCGCCTACCGTAGTTGCAACCAGGTTGCAACGTCCATTTTAAAAAGTGAGCACTATTCGTTTGAATGCACTATATCATTTTACCACGAGATGGGAGCAATTCCAACACAGTGTCCCTTTAAGCTATGTAGCTTTATCAAACATGTTTTCAACCTCACTTTACACTGCAGCACTCACAACATTGTCTTCAGGGAAAAACATTTTACATGTTTAATTTAGTTCTGTAAAATATTTTAAGAATATTGAATGTACATTTGACAGCCCTAAATCAAACTAATCAGATACTTACACTTGTTTAGAGCTGATCTCAGGTCAGGCACCTTCTTCATCTCCATGTTCAGTGTCTCCTTCAGCTGATCCAGGGATCTCCTCAAGGTCTCTACGTATGACGGAGGACGGACCTCCACCGTCGTCCATTCCCTGGTGGGTGGAGGATCCTTCAGGGATTTGAAGGTCTGGAGGAGGTGGAGGTGGTCTTCAGTGTGTGAGAGCTGCGTCACCTCTGATCTTCTATTGGTCAGATCTTCTATCTCCTGCTCCAGCTCTTTGATGAGGCCTTCAGCTTCTGTCTCTGTGGATTTCAGTTTCTCTTTAACCGTTTGGTTGTGATCATCCAGGCACTTTTCAACAGAGCGCTTCAGAGCAGTGAAGACCTGCACACCATCGGCTATCTCTTTGTCTGCGTCTGCTTTGCTACGTCCCACTGTGTCTCTGATGTCCTTAATCTTTAGTTGTCTCTCCTGGATCATCTGCTGAACTTCAGCCTCTATCTTCCCCAGCTGGGCCGTCTTCACTTCATATTCCTCCTTTAGAGGTACAACAGGATGGGACTTGTGGTCCGTCACTGTGCACAACACACACACACACCTGTTCAGTCTGGCAGAAGAGCTCCAGGAGTCGGTCGTGTTTCTTACACACCCTGTCCTCCAGACGGTCCATAGGCTCGACCAGCTGATGTCTCTTCAGGCCTGCGACTCTCTGATGAGGCTCCAGGTGGGTTTGGCAGTAAGAGGTAAAACACGTCAGGCAGGACTTCACGGCCTTCAGCTGGGTCCCAGTACAGACGTCACAGGGAACTTCTGCTGGTCCAACACAAGGCTGCTCTTTGACTCGTACAGAACTTCTAAACTGATCAACTATCCCTGATATGAAGGTATTCACCCGTAAATCAGGTCTTGTGTGGAACAGCTCGGTGCAAAAAGGACATTTGTACTGGACTTGGTCATCCCAGAACGTTGTAATACAGGTTCTACAGAAGTTGTGTCCACATGGTGTGGAGACTGGGCTGTTGAACACATCCAGACAGATGGAACAGGAGAAGTCCTCTTCAGACCAGGAAGTAGCAGAGGCCATTCCTAGAAAACCATTGATAAATAAAGTTAAATCATGTCACCATTACATTCATTTTTATAATGTATAACAATGGTTAAATAAAGGTAGTAGCAAAACAGTAGCTTTATTTTGACTAACAGCAGTGAACAGTGAAAGGTTTCAAGTATGGTACAGTTAACATTCACAAACATTTACAACCCATACATGATGCCAGGAAAATAGTACTCTTCCTATTGATAGGATCAATAAGTTATACATATTCATGATGAATCACGGACCAGAGCGGAGTACAGTACCTGAGTCTTCTCCCCGCTGTAGTGAAGTGAGCCACACCAAACCGTCAGACTCTGTAACAAGGAAATGATGTTTGTGAACCAACCAGTTGGACCAGTTCCCCTCCCAGTTCACACTAGCCTCCTATTGGCTGCTGTTCCAGCGATGCAGTGATGATGACTAATCACTTTATTGTAATATGATCGCTGGACAGAGAGCTCTGATGTCTACAAGTGTAACGGAGTTCTAATAGATAATTCCACTTGCAGGCCTGTTTTGTTTTTGTATCGTTGTTGGTAAGTTGAGTGGGTAAATAGTGACACCTAGTGGTTGGTGGTGGTGTACTTGCTGTCTTGGAACGGTGCATGTGCCGTCATCGTCCCATTCTATGAACACTACGCTACAGGTAGGTTCTGTTGGGCAAGCCTCCGTTGCACATGTCATGCATTGTATCTTTTGTCGTCATTGCATTGATGTATATGATGTGTACTTCCGTTTTTGACGTGCGGAGTATGTTTAGTGCATAGCGTAGGGTGAGGGTGAGGGTTACGGTTATGGTTAGGTTTAGGGTTACGGTTATGGTTAGGGTTATGGGTTAGGGTGAGGAGTCAGCGTGTTTGCCTGACAGGCTGCCTGTCCACTCCTAGCGCTTCAGGCGGAACTTTTTCCGGATTCCGCCTACGAAAAGCACAGTCGCGACGGGGGAACAGAGGACCCAGGGAACAGAGGTACGCTCCCCTAGTTCACATCATAACCCGCTGTAGGGCCGGTCCGTACGGGGTCACACCGCGGGGAGAGAGGCGCGGAGGTTGTGTTGTTTTACTCACCTGGTTGCGGTTGCTGTCGGTCAGACTGTGTGTGTCCCAAAACGTGTTGTGTTGTTCTCCTGAGGGAGAGAACTGCTTCCTCCTCGTCGGGTTTCTGTCAACCTTAAAGACCGGGTAAACCAAAAATAATTATGGGTTTTGAGTTTATAATACCACAGGAAAATATATTATTAACCACCCTGCCAAATTTGAAGGACTAAAAAAATCGCGAAGTATATAAAATTATGCTTCAAAGTTGATGAAAAATGAGCAGTAATCCCTGGCTCAGGACGGTGGGGGCGTGTGCGCTGCAGGCCAGGAAACCACGCCCATCACCGGAGAGCCAACTGCAAACTGACAATTCAAACCAGACTCGTGAGCGGTAAAACCATAGACGGGTGAAACCACAGAATGCTAGTGCGCGGTTAATGTATTTATACCTAGAGGGCAGCAGGGGGCGGGTTTATGTGAGTAGGACCGCTTTACGTAACGCGGTCCTCGATGTAGACCCGCCCATTTTAAACCTGCACACAGAACATTCTCTGAGGCCTAGCTCCTCAAGGAAATGATGAATGGGAAAAATATTTTTTACATGTTTTGAGGGACACATTTAAGGCCTAATTAATATGATAAGAAGAAAAATACTGAATTTGGTTTACCCGGTCTTTAAGTTTCGTTTCGCGAACATCACGTCCTCTCCTGGCCCCGCCCCCACGGACACACGCCCCGTGTGTGTGTGTGTGTGTGTGTGTGTGTGTGTGTGTGTGTGTGTGTGTGTGTGTGTGTGTGTGTGTGTGTGTGTGTGTTCTTTAAGATTCTCCCCACCGAACGGGGCGCCAGAAGGAGACACGTTGTTTTAACTCTTTGTGGTTTTTTATTTGCTTTGTTTGATTTTCCTTATGCAGTTGTTTTAGTCCACAAATAACAGGTTATAAACCTGTAGAATAGAAAGGCTACGGTGTAAACAACAATATTGATAGCCACATACATAATATACTATCAATTCTGAATAATATACAAACATAAATTACAATAGTCAGTATTTAGTGTTATAATAATAGTATAATATATAATATAGTATAGTATAAAATAATTAGTGTTTAAACTGAATATGCAACAATTCCCCGCACAAGCAACATTGCACATTAAACACTAAATATACATTAAACATTGCACTGCCGTGCAAAACAGTGAGTGTAGTTTTAAGCAGCAACGCTGAGCACAGCAAACCATTACCTGTGTGAAGCGATGAACTACATTACCCAGCCTGCACCGCAAACAGGACGTATTCTCGTGTGACAGCGAAGACGCCCCAACTCCAAACATTTCCAGGGATGCAGAGCGTGACCAGACAGACCAACTTAAACCGCGGCTCAATGGACACAAACAGCAGCTTACCGGTGGCGCGTCTCTCCTGACGAGACAACGCGCTGAGACCAGCGCTAGCTCCCGTTTATAGCGCGTGCCCGTAGTCAACGTGCCCGTGCACGAGATTCAAACACGCCCCTTTGGGATTTTACTGGTTCGACTCTCGACGGGCCCGCGCTTCAATCAGGTGAGCGGACCTCCCACTTTCACCTCACCTGCTTTACGTTGCGTTGGTTACGGCCATACAGTGACCAGGTTGGAAACAATAAATGTTGAACAAGTACTTGTGATTGGACATTCCTAAGTCACAGATGAGGTCATTACAGTACTTTTATAGCATAATATTTGACATGTATATATATTTTGTATTTAACGTTTTATACTTATTATATTAGATATTATATACCTGACCTTTTTACCTTTTTATTTTATTTTCTAACCCTTTTTATTTTATTGTTCACCCGCTTTGGCAATGCAAATGTATATTTCTCATGTCAATAAAGCTTTTTTGAATTGAATGGAAGAGAGAGAGAGAGAGAGAGAGAGAGAGAGAGAGAGAGAGAGAGTCTACCTACCCTTGTAAAGATCGATATTTGTGGGTGGGTGAGCGAGTGTAATGCCTCCTTGTACCGCCAGGGGGTGCACTAGTCCTTCAAACAATGTTTGAAGGGAATTCTATCTCGGTCTGTGGTTTATCGCACAAACTATATCCTACCAGGTGAGCTGTTCAGCTAACCCTGGTATAGAACCTGTTCTATACATGGTCCCTGTTAACAAAAAACAATACACAGATTTACTTAATGTACCGTAGGCTCTTTTTTACGTCATTCCAATTATTACATTGGTTTTGTTTTCTTGTTCAATTTCATGGCATGATCAACGTATAAAGTACACCCACGGGCCGCTCATTAATGAACATATCTTTAATCAGGTGTGGTTTGAAAAGGTCCAACAACGTCCACCGCCCAGAGTGGATGTAGACTTCATTAAGAGCTCTCTCTCTCTCTCTCTCTCTCTCTCTCTCTCTCTCTCTCTCTCTCTCTCTCTCTCTCTCTCTCTCTCTCTCTCTCTCTCTCTCCCTCCCAGGCGGACTACACGGCTCCACATGTCGCTCAAGTGGCGCCACCACCACATCGAGGGAGAAGGAGAAAGCTTTATTCTCTTTCTGGATTCCTTTTTCCTAACGCCGGTCTACCGCCGAACCCTTTAAAAGGTCCACGAGCACGAAGGAACCAACCTGCGTGGACCTGGGATGAAAGACACGCAGGAGAAGTAGTGCGTGTGCGTGTGTGTGTGTGTGTGTGTGTGTGTGTGTGTGTGTGTGTGTGTGCGTGTTGGGGGGGGTGCGGGAGGGCTGGCGATGACGACGACGAAGAAGTTGAGAAGACGGATTATTGGTCGTCACGGCGGAGGAGAGCCGAGGGTCCGCCGCGCGCCGCGGTGTGACGCGTTCTAACGCTCAGGACGGAATACTCTGATCTGCTGGAGGGAAGATGAGCGACGAGTTGGCGGGCGTCCTTTTATTACTTCTCGTCGTTCTTGCAGCTCGGTGAGGAATTGACCTTTTCAAGCGTTTCCCTGCGTTTAAAAGTTCAACATTCTCCTGCACGTTGGATTGTGGTCGTCTTTTGTCTTTTTGCGTTTTATGAACATCTTGGCGCACGATACGAATCCATGGCGCGCACACACGCACGCACGCACGCACGCACGCACACACACACACACACACACACACACACACACACACACACACACACACACACACACACACACACACACACACACACACACACACACACACACACCGCTACTGCAGGCCGTCACGCGACATGAATCCATCTCATGAGTCTCATGATAACTAACGTTTGTCTTGAGACCATCTCAGAGACAAGTTTTTTTTTATGTATTTCTCCTCCTTCTCCACCAGCTCCGACCAGCTGGACCACAGCGAGGACCCCCAGGACCCCCACCACGGCCCTGTCCGTCAGGTCATGGCCCCCCGGAGCCACCAGGCGGACGCCACTCACATCCTCAACAACTTACTGAAGGAGTACGACAAGACGCTCCGACCCGATATCGGTGGTGAGTCCAAAGCTGCTCTGTTATTATACATGTTAACATGTGTTATGTATGTTATAACTGCTGTGATGTTTTGTTTCGTACCTCTATCTATCCATCGATCGATCTATCTATGTAGACCGTAAGAGCCCCCCCCCACACACACACACACACACACACACACACACACACACACACACACACACACACACACACACACACACACACACACACACTTTACATGCAGTCATGTTAACGTCATCTCCACAGGCAGCCTTTATCCTACTTGCAGAGTATGTGACATCAGTGTATTGTGGGGTCCTGAGTGTTGTGGGAGCTGTGTGGTCCCGTGTGGTTGTTGTACTGGGAGCAGGCTGGCTGTGCCTCTCTCTGTCTCTGCCCACCGTGCTGCTGACGTTTGGCTGAGGAGGATGAATCCACCGTTTGGACCGGCCACTGACTGTGTGCTGTAGGAATCCATCTCTGGCTAAAATCCGCAACACAAAACAAAAGCAGTTGTAAAAAACATGAAACACTTGTTTACAGCGCTCACGTACAACTATAGATGATACCAGGGACGTCCCGATGCGATCCACGGCGTCGGTCCGATATTGGCCCAGTACGCTGGATCGGATATCGGATATAAGATAAACACGATCTGATCCGCGCAGCGTGTCACGTGATAACAACAGTAGTCGCCAATCAGTCGCATGCGCATGAGAGCTACCTGTTGAACGGTCATGTGAGCGGTGTGGCAGTAGTTCATCCTTAAAGGAGACATGTTGTGGTGTTTTCCCAACAAGTAAACGTAGTATATGAGTTCCAGAAAACATGTTGTTGAAGCTGTTTGTTTGAGCACAGTATATCACACTAACCTTTGGTCAACTCCAGATGTCGCCCACCGTCTTCTCTGTGCCAAATATCCCGGTTACATGCCGCCAGTCCGACATGCCGTGGGGGGGGGGGGGGGGGATGTTACCGTGGTGAGGTGTGTGGGGGGGGGGCAGAGGGAGAAGGTGGGGAGGAGGGGGAGAGAGAGAGAGAGAGAGAGAGAGAGACTAAAACATTTGTTGTTTTATTTATCTTTTCTGATTAATATATTATTATTCTTAAGGCTCTTATGTAACATTATTTAGTAATAAAAGGAGAATGATGATGGGCTGAACACACGAGAACATTCAGTTGATCCACTGAGTTGTTTATTATCATTATGCTTCATGAACAAATACAACAGAAAAATGGTCCCTTACATGTACACAATAAACACAAGGACTGAAACAATAGAAGCTGCAGACTTTACTAATCATAAACAGGTGTGCACGTATCTTTAATAACTGAACATGTTCTGCGGCCGTTTGGTTCCCAACAGAACAAAAGGAATCAAGATTCAGTTTAAAGTCATTTACAACATGCAGCATTATCCCATAGACCTCTTGGTTATTATGAATGAAATATAAAATCTGATTAGGACAACAATGATGATATCATAGTCCATAGAACAAACATGTTTATGTCTGAAAATTACAAATATATAGTTGCATAAAAAAACATGTGATTTACCATCAATAGGTATTTAATATACATTTCAAATTAAAAATGAGATCTTAATAAAAGCTGCTTAGCGAACCCTATGGGAGATCCTTAAAGTCTCTTCCTTTCATGATTCATCATCATCAACTTTTAGGAAGCCCCATAAAAAGGAGGGGGAGGGGGAGACGGGGGGGAGGAGAAGGGGGAGACGGGGGGGAGGGAGAGACGGGGGGGAGGAGGGGGAGAGGGAGACGGGGGGGAGGAGGGGGAGGGGGGAGGGAGACGAGGAGGAGTTGGAGAGGGAGATGAGGGGGAGGAAGACGGGGAGAGAGAGCCGGGGGGAGAGGGAGACGGGGGGGAGGAGGGG
>NW_028179541.1:0-17550 GCF_964030765.1 Micromesistius poutassou | reverse complement strand
AGACAGTCATTAAGAGCAGGTAGGGGTTAGACAGTACAGAGACAGGTCATTAAGAGCAGGTAGGGGTTAGACCGTACAGAGACAGGTCATTAAGGAGCAGGTAGGGGTTAGACAGTACAGAGACAGGGTCATTAAGGAGCAGCTAGGGGTTAGACAGTACAGAGACAGGTCATTAAGGAGCAGGGTAGGGGTTAGACAGTACAGAGACAGGTCATTAAGGAGCAGGTATGGGGTTAGACAGTACAGAGACAGGTCATTAAGGAGCAGGTAGGGGTTAGACAGTACAGAGACAGGTCATTAAGGAGCAGGTAGGGGTTAGACAGTACAGAGACAGGTCATTAAGGAGCAGGTAGGGGTTAGACAGTACAGAGACAGGTCATTAAGGAGCAGGTAGGGGTTAGACAGTACAGAGACAGGTCATTAAGGAGCAGGTAGGGGTTAGACAGTACAGAGACAGGTCATTAAGGAGCAGCTAGGGGTTAGACAGTACAGAGACAGGTCATTAAGGAGCAGGTAGGGGTTAGACAGTACAGAGACAGGTCATTAAGGAGCAGGTAGGGGTTAGACAGTACAGAGACAGGTCATTAAGGAGCAGGTAGGGGTTAGACAGTACAGAGACAGGGTCATTAAGGAGCAGCTAGGGGTTAGACAGTACAGAGACAGGTCATTAAGGAGCAGGTAGGGGTTAGACAGTACAGAGACAGGTCATTAAGGAGCAGGTAGGGGTTAGACAGTACAGAGACAGGTCATTAAGGAGCAGGTAGGGGTTAGACAGTCAGAGACAGGTCATTAAGGAGGCAGGTAGGGGTTAGACAGTACAGAGACGGGTCATTAAGGAGCAGGTAGGGGTTAGACAGTACAGAGACAGGTCATTAAGGAGCAGGTAGGGGTTAGACAGTACAGAGACAGGTCATTAAGGAGCAGGTAGGGGTTAGACAGTACAGAGACAGGTCATTAAGAGCAGGTAGGGGTTAGACAGTACAGAGACAGGTCATTAAGGAGCAGGTAGGGGTTAGACAGTACAGAGACAGGTCATTAAGGAGCAGGTAGGGGTTAGACAGTACAGAGACAGGTCATTAAGGAGCAGGTAGGGGTTAGACAGTACAGAGACAGGTCATTAAGGAGCAGGTAGGGGTTAGACAGTACAGAGACAGGTCATTAAGGAGCAGCTAGGGGTTAGACAGTACAGAGACAGGTCATTAAGGAGCAGGTAGGGGTTAGACAGTACAGAGGACAGGTCATTAAGGAGCAGGTAGGGGTTAGACAGTACAGAGACAGGTCATTAAGGAGCAGGTAGGGGTTAGACAGTACAGAGACAGGTCATTAAGGAGCAGGTAGGGGTTAGACAGTACAGAGACAGGTCATTAAGGAGCAGGTAGGGGTTAGACAGTACAGAGACAGGTCATTAAGGAGCAGGTAGGGGTTAGACAGTACAGAGACAGGTCATTAAGGAGCAGCTAGAGGGTTAGACAGTACAGAGACAGGTCATTAAGGAGCAGGTAGGGGTTAGACAGTACAGAGACAGGTCATTAAGGAGCAGCTAGGGGTTAGACAGTACAGAGACAGGTCATTAAGGAGCAGGTAGGGGTTAGACCAGCGCTTCTCAAAGTGTGGGGCGCGCCCCACTGGTGGGGAATAGAGACGTGACAGGTGGGGCGCAAACGGGAGGAAATTTCACTGAAAACTCCATATTTCTTATGGTAGGAGCAAAAGCTTGACAGTAGGGCTGGGCGATATGGACCAAAAGTCATATCTCGTATTTTCAAGCAGAATGTCGATATAAGATATATATCAATATTTGTTCATGCAATAAAATAGGTGCCGTCGCCGCGCTCCAACTCGTCATTCTATATCGGGGGCGCCGCGTCGCTGTGCTCGTTAACCTGCCTTGCTGATTGCAAACTCAATCCTAAATTTGGGTGTAGGCCAGGGTAGCTAAACATTTTCAAATAGTCAAAAACAGTCGGAGCAAGATGTGGCAAATACATGTTTCGCGCTGAAGGGGATTTTAAAAAGTGTCCTGCACGGGTCTTATTTTGCAAACCCGTCCGCACCCGTCCTTACCCAACAAAACTTAAAACCACATCCGACCCGTGTTCCGACAGTAGCGTGATTTACATTCCACACCCGACCAGACCCGCTATAAATTGATACTGACGCCCGACCCGCACCCGAAGGAAAATTAGACACATAAGATGGAACGCCGGGGAATTACACTAGCGGCGTTTGGCGTGGTGCTTTAGATTGCCGTGCAAAAAAGCACATCATCCACTGTTGACGGTTTTAGTTTTCTGTTTGACTCCTCCGCTCCTGAATGTCAGATCCAGCACCGGAGGAGTCTCGCTCGCTTGCTTGCTGCGCTGGATGCGCTGAGCGGGGGATGGCGAGGATAAATCTGTCAATCTGAGCGATATTGGGAAATGAACGACCGTGCTCTCCCCACCACGATCACACACCAAGAGAGTCGTCTTTAGGTGTTTTGTAATCAAGCAGCAGCTTCATCCCGATGCTGCGGAGCCTCATCGCTGGAGTCCTCTACGTCCGATAGTGTGTCCGCTGACACTCGAGCTCGCTTCTCGGCCGGGGGCACTGATCGCATATTTTGTAGATGTGTCACTAATAATGCTTTTTTTAAAATTTGAAATAGGCCTCCATTTTAACATTTTAAGCTTGCAGCTTTGCAGCCACTCAAGCAGGGATAGGTCTCATAAGTTATTTTTGTCATGACACAGCTTGCACTTTTATTTTCTCTATTTTTGAACTTGATGCAAGTTATGACACAGCTGCACTTTTATTTTCTCTATTGTTGAACTTGTTGTTATTTGATGTTATTGAGTTAGAATTTAGATACAACATGATGTAACTTGATGTTACTTCAATAAATTTGGAAATGTTAAGCTTGGCTATTTCATTAGCGTTGTGTTGGGGCGATGGGGGCAGGTGGGCTTGAAAATTCCCCCTTGTCCAAAGTGGGGGACGACCGAAAAGGTTTGAGAAACACTGGGTTAGACAGTACAGAGACAGGTCATTAAGGAGCAGGTAGGGGTTAGACAGTACAGAGACAGGTCATTAAGGAGCAGGTAGGGGTTTAGACAGTACAGAGACAGGTCATTAAGGAGCAGGTAGGGGTTAGACAGTACAGAGACGGGTCATTAAGGAGCAGGTAGGGGTTAGACAGTACAGAGACAGGTCATTAAGGAGCAGGTAGGGGTTAGACAGTACAGAGACAGGTCATTAAGGAGCAGGTAGGGGTTAGACAGTACAGAGACAGGTCATTAAGGAGCAGGTAGGGGTTAGACAGTACAGAGACAGGTCATTAAGGAGCAGGTAGGGGTTAGACAGTACAGAGACAGGTCATTAAGGAGCAGGTAGGGGTTAGACAGTACAGAGACAGGTCATTAAGGAGCAGGTAGGGGTTTAGACAGTACAGAGACAGGTCATTAAGGAGCAGCTAGGGTTAGACAGTACAGAGACAGGTCATTAAGGAGCAGGTAGGGGTTAGACAGTACAGAGACAGGTCATTAAGGAGCAGGTAGGGGTTAGACAGTACAGAGACAGGTCATTAAGGAGCAGCTAGGGGTTAGACAGTACAGAGACGGGTCATTAAGGAGCAGGTAGGGGTAACTAATAACTCTCAATAACTCTCTCGCTCTCTCTCTCTCTCCACCAGGTATTCTGTCAGCTGCAGGTAACGGTTACGTTATCTACCAGTCGTTCAGACGCAAGAGCAAGCTGAGACCTCCAGAGATGATGACTGTTAACCTCGCCATCTTTGACTTCGGCATCTCAGGTAACTAACACACTAACACTAACACCACTAGTACCTACCTGTACAGGTAACTAACACTAACACCAACTTGTACCTACCTGTACAGGTAACTAACACACTAACACTAACACCACTAGTACCTACCTGTACAGGTAACTAACACACTTACACTAACACAACTAACACCTACCTGTACATGTAATTAACACACTAACACTAACACCACTAGTACCTACCTATACAGGTAACTAACACTAACACCACTAGTACCTACCTGTACAGGTAACTAACACACTAACACTAACACCACTCGTACCTACCTGTACAGGTAACTAACACACTTACACTAACACAACTAACACCTACCTGTACATGTAACTAACACACTAACACTAACACCACTAGTACCTACCTGTACAGGTAACTAACACTAACACCACTAGTACCTACCTGTACAGGTAACTAACACACTAACACTAACACCACTAGTACCTACCTGTACAGGTAACTAACACACTAACACTAACACAACTACATTAACACATTAAGTACATTAACACCTACCACCTACCTAGATGACATGTTTGACATTTGAACCCTGACCCGTCTCCATAGTGACAAGCCGTTCTTCATGGTGTCTTGACCTTTGACCCCTGACCTTTGACCCCCATAGTGTTCAGCAAGCCGTTCTTCATGGTGTCTTGACCTTTGACCCCTGACCTTTGACCCCCGTAGTGTTCAGCAAGCCGTTCTTCATGGTGTCTTGACCTTTTGACCCCTGACCTTTGACCCCCGTAGTGTTCAGCAAGCCGTTCTTCATGGTGTCTTGACCTTTGACCCCTGACCTTTGACCCCCGTAGTGTTCAGCAAGCCGTTCTTCATGGTGTCTTGACCTTTGACCCCTGACCTTTGACCCCCGTAGTGTTCAGCAAGCCGTTCTTCATGGTGTCTTGACCTTTTGACCCCTGACCTTTGACCCCCGTAGTGTTCAGCAAGCCGTTCTTCATGGTGTCCAGCTTCTCCCACCGCTGGCTCTTCGGTTGGCAGGGCTGCCGTTGCTATGGCTGGGCGGGCTTCTTCTTCGGCTGCGGGAGCCTCATCACCCTGACGGTGGTCAGCCTGGACCGCTACCTCAAGATCTGCCACCTGTCCTACGGTGAGCGCCCCCCCCCCCCCCCCCCCCCCCACGGCCCCGTACCCCGACTCAACGCTGTAGGCCAGGGGTGTCAAACGTACGGCCCGCGGGCCCAATCCGGCCCGCAGTGTCATTTAATCCTAATAGATACTATCCTACCGGATAGTATCTATCAGAACTGGCCCGCCGGCGTATCGCATTTCAGCGTCTCGGCGCGGTAACCCCCCCCCCCCCCCCCCACCCCCCCGGTCAACATTTCCACGGACCCTGCTATAATGTAATGTCCCCAATGAATGTAATGCAATTGGCCCGCATTCCAGCATTCCAGCGTTAACGTGGTGATGCGCGTCCCGGTGGGTCAATTGTGGTAGATCGCAATCCTGCAACCCCCCCCCCCCCCCCCCCCGAACAACTCCGTCAGCCCATAACTCCGTACCACCCCCCCCCGCCCCCACCCCCACCCCCCCCCCCGGTCAACAATTCCCCGCGACTTGGTCCAAGACTTCCATTTTGGCCCGCTGTACAGTTTGAGTTTGACACCCCTGCTCTAGGCACTGCATCTAAAAATTGCATCTAGAATTGTTTCTGAATTTTCTTTCACTTTCTGGACTCAGATCTGTAGTCCTGATTTATCAGGTTCTAGAGCTAGTCCTGACCTGGTTCCTCAGGTTCTAGATGTAGTCCTGGTTCCTCAGGTTCTAGATGTAGTCCTGGTTCCTCAGGTTCTAGATGTAGTCCTGGTTCCTCAGGTTCTAGATGTAGTCCTGGTTCCTCAGGTTCTAGATGTAGTCCTGGTTCCTCAGGTTCTAGATGTAGTCCTAACCCGGTCCCTCCTTCAGGCACGTGGCTGAAGCGCCAGCACACCTTCCTGGTCCTGGTCCTGGTGTGGTTCTACGCAGCCTTCTGGGCCACCATGCCCCTGCTGGGCTGGGGGAGCTACGCCCCGGAGCCCTTCGGGACGTCCTGCACCCTGGACTGGTGGCTGGCCCAGGCCTCGCTGTCCGGCCAGACCTTCGTCCTGTCCATCCTCTTCTTCTGCCTGGTCCTGCCCACCGCTGTCATCGTCTTCTCCTACGTCAAGATCATCATCAAGGTCCAGGCCTCCATCGAGGAGCTGTCCAGCTTCGACGCCCGCATCAAGTCCAGCAACGTCCTGGAGATGAAGCTGACCAAGGTGAGGGTGTCAGGGGCCTCTGAAGGAACCGGAACCTAAGGTCTTCTGGGGTCTGAGGATCAATATGATACAATCACAATATATGAGGGGTGGGTGATTCAATATTCTAGAATCAATATTATATAAAGGGTAAAGGAATCAATGTTACATTATCAATATTAAATAAAAGGTTGAGGAATCAATATTATATAATTAAGCAATCTTACACGAGATGGCGTTCTTGAATGTCATTATTGGTACGCGGAACACGTGGACTTCGGAACTCGGCACCAGCGCCTCGTTCCTACGGCTGTGCTTCAAGAAGTCCTGTGCTTCAAGAAGTCCTGTGCTTCAAGTACCAACAATGACATTCAAGAACGCCGTCGAGTGTAAGATTGCGATTCAATAACACAAACCATCTTCATTATCAACAATATTGTATAATATTTTCATATTGTGGGTTAATTTGCCCTCAAATTCAAGCTTTCTGCCCGAGTTCACCTGCATCAGAAAATAGTTCCTATAGTAACGATAACCGACTCTTGGTCAGTTGAACGTTGTTATGGAAACTAGGCTCATGAAAGTAGTTTCGGCTAGTTAGCGTAGCGATACTTTCTGTAATTAGGCGCGATCTTTTTGTCCGTTCTTTCACCATTTAAACACGCTGGAGAATGGGAATGACCAATCGGAGGGCTTGCTTAAACTTCTAATCAATCCTTCTTATTGAAGGTGAAGAGGTAAGGGTGTAGTTCAGCCTGCAGTAGGGTGGTGTTCAGTAGGGTGGTGTTCAGTAGGGTGCAGTAGGGTGGTGTTCAGTAGGGTGGTGTTCAGTAGGGTGCAGTAGGGTGGTGTGCAGTAGGGTGCAGTAGGGTGGTGTTCAGTCTACAGTAGGGTGGTGTTGAGTAGGGTGCAGTAGGGTGGTGTTCAGCCTGCAGTAGGGTGGTGTTCAGTAGGGTGCAGTAGGGTGGTGTTCAGTAGGGTGGTGTTGAGTAGGGTGCAGTAGGGTGGTGTTCAGTAGGGTGGTGTTGAGTAGGGTGCAGTAGGGTGGTGTTCAGTAGGGTGCAGTAGGGTGTGCAGTAGGGTGCAGTAGGGTGGTGTTCAGTAGGGTGCAGTAGGGTGGTGTTGAGTAGGGTGCAGTAGGGTGGTGTTCAGTAGGGTGCAGTAGGGTGGTGTTCAGTAGGGTGCAGTAGGGTGGTGTTCAGTAGCCTGCAGTAGGGTGGTGTTCAGTCTACAGTAGGGTGGTGTTCAGTAGGGTGCAGTAGGGTGCAGTAGGGTGGTGTTCAGTCTGCAGTAGGGTGGTGTTCAGTAGGGTGCAGTAGGGTGGTGTTCAGTAGGGTGCAGTAGGGTGGTGTTGAGTAGGGTGCAGTAGGGTGGTGTTCAGTAGGGTGCAGTAGGGTGCAGTAGGGTGGTGTTCAGTAGGGTGGTGTTCAGTAGGGTGGTGTTCAGTAGGGTGGTGTTCAGTAGGGTGCAGTAGGGTGGTGTTGAGTAGGGTGCAGTAGGGTGGTGTGCAGTAGGGTGGTGTTGAGTGCAGAGCAGTGAGACTGTGCTGCTGCTCCGTCTCGCCACCAGGTGGCGATGTTGATCTGCGCTGCCTTCCTGGTCACCTGGATCCCCTACGCCGTGGTGTCGGTGGTGTCGGCGTTCGGCCAGCCCGACTCCGTCCCCATCGCCGTCTCCGTCATCCCCACCCTGCTGGCCAAGTCGTCGGCCATGTACAACCCCATGATCTACCAGGTGATGGACCTGAAGGCCTCCTGCACCAACGCGGCCTGCTGCCAGAAGCTCAGGAAGAGACCGCGCTTCACCACCCCCAGGTAGCTCCTCCCTCCAGGATAGGAACCAGCTAACTGTAACCAGCTAACTGTAACCAGCTAACTGTAACCAGCTAACTGTAACCAGCTAACTATAACCAGCTAACTGTAACCAGCTAACTATAACCAGCTAACTGTAACCAGCTAACTGTAACCAGCTAACTGTCTAACCAGCTAACTATAACCAGCTAACTGTAACCAGC
Source organism: Micromesistius poutassou (assembly GCF_964030765.1). Lineage (NCBI taxonomy): Eukaryota > Metazoa > Chordata > Actinopteri > Gadiformes > Gadidae > Micromesistius > Micromesistius poutassou. The sequence continues at coordinate 9,479 of NW_028179541.1, read as the reverse complement.
TAACTATAACCAGCTAACTATAACCAGCTAACTGTAACCAGCTAACTGTCTAACCAGCTAACTATAACCAGCTAACTATAACCAGCTAACTATAACCAGCTAACTGTAACCAGCTAACTGTCTAACCAGCTAACTGTAACCAGCTAACTATAACCAGCTAACTGTAACAGCTAACTGTAACCAGCTAACTGTAACCAGCTAACTATAACCAGCTAACTGTAACCAGCTAACTGTCTAACCAGCTAACTATAACCAGCTAACTGTAACCAGCTAACTGTAACCAGCTAACTGTCTAACCAGCTAACTATAACCAGCTAACTATAACCAGCTAACTGTAACCAGCTAACTGTAACCAGCTAACTGTCTAACCAGCTAACTATAACCAGCTAACTATAACCAGCTAACTATAACCAGCTAACTGTCTAACCAGCTAACTATAACCAGCTAACTGTAACCAGCTAACTGTCTAACCAGCTAACTATAACCAGCTAACTGTAACCAGCTAACTGTAACCAGCTAACTGTAACCAGCTAACTGTCTAACCAGCTAACTATAACCAGCTAACTATAACCAGCTAACTGTAACCAGCTAACTGTAACCAGCTAACTGTAACCAGCTAACTATAACCAGCTAACTGTCTAACCAGCTAACTATAACCAGCTAACTATCTAACCAGCTAACTATAACCAGCTAACTGTCTAACCAGCTAACTATAACCAGCTAACTGTCTAACCAGCTAACTATCTAACCAGCTAACTGTCCAACCAGCTAACTATAACCAGCTAACTGTAACCAGCTAACTGTCTAACCAGCTAACTATAACCAGCTAACTATCTAACCAGCTAGCTGTCTAACCAGCTAACTACAACCAGCTGACTATAACCAGCTGACTATAACCAGCTAGCTGTCTAACCAGCTAACTGTCTAACCAGCTAACTATAACCAGCTAACTATAACCAGCTAACTATAACCAGCTAACTATAACCAGCTATGTGTCTAAGTGAGGTCCTGGCTCCGCCCCTCTCCCCAGGCTGTACGCGGTGTCCTGCTCCGTGAAGGACCGGACGCCAGCCAATGAAACGCAGCCGGAGGCGTGACCACACACACACACACACACACACACACACACACACACACACACACACACACACACACACACACACACACACACACACACACACACACACACACACACACACACACACACACACAGCCTATCCACATCAGCACCGAAGCGGCATCACCTTGGCTCCTCCCACTGCCAGTCCCCTCTACCCAGAATGCTCTGCTCAAGGTCATGTGACGGAATCGATCAAAATGGACCCCAAGGGGACAAGGTTCTGAGCGGGTTCAAAGTTCAAAGTTCAAAGTTCAGAATACGACTTACCCCCCCCCAAGGGTCAAGGGTCAGAGTTCAGATGAGTGTCGAGGTACAGGGTTCAAAGTTCACGGTTTAAGGCTTTAGTTTGTGATGGACGGTGATGGTGGCTTATCTGTGTCTCGCTAGAAGAAGGAAACGCGTCACACAGACAGACCCTAACCTGCCGGTGAGCTTCTGATGGATGAGCTATCGCAATATGTACGAAGTCAATGGAAGTCTTGCTAGATGATGATGAATGAACTGCAATAACCGGAACACACGCTGGGTGGCGTAGTTTTCCTGTCCCTTGAGTGGAACTGCATTTATATGTCCATTGCTTTACCGCTTTACCACTATTGACGTGTGAACACTAACCGCGATAGCCTCCAGACATTATAACAAAGAATGAGCGCTTTGTTCCTTGCACTACTGCACAATCGTAACTGCAACGTACACATATAATAAAACATAAAGAAAGGAGAAGACACGGGTGAGGGTCGGCCTTATGCCGGCTCAGGCATCTGGCGCCCTCTTGTGGTAGAAATATGGAACACGGAATTAATATCAACATCCGTTCAGGGATTAATTGCATTATGTGTATCATTGGGAATAGTAATAAAGTGCATTTATCATTGCTCATAAGTTCACCTGGGTAAATATTCAGGTACATATTCATTCGTAACATGAGGTCCGATCTCATTCATGTCGGAAGGCATATTCTTGGTTAACAAACGGACAGACACGTCCGATGGTCTGCGGTGGACAGACGGATACGAAACAGCACAAGATCAACAATGTGAACATGAAGTTATCATATCATCCGACAAGATTACTGGATTTATCCCAGGGAAGTGAACCCCGGACCACCTGCGACAGGTGAACGGATGGAGGTTGTGTTCCCGCAGACGACTTGAACAAGTAAGTCAAGTTCTCACTGGGTGTGTAAGCGGGTTAGTGTGTACCTGGCCGAACCGCCTCATGTGTGTACCTTCGTGTTACAGTTCTGTGCTGAAACAATAAAAAAAACACCGTTATATATTTAATCACCTGGGAGCGTTAAGGAGATGAGTCGTGAACCTATGTATCTTAGCTCGACGTTTCTGGAGCGGTTTAACTTTATTTCGGTGCGTCTCCTCGCTCTGCCGCCAGAGGGCGCCGCGGCTCCTTATTTGGCAGTGATGCCCCGGGAGGATTTATAGAACTACTGTCTTGTTAAAAGTATACTTTTTTTTTATTTCAACATTGTATCCCTAACCACCTGTTTAAGCCGATGGTTTGGGCCTATTTCGTACTAGTCCCTGGTTTAAAAGGTGTGTGTGTGTGTGTGTGTGTGTGTGTGTGTGTGTGTGTGTGTGTGTGTGTGTGTGTGTGTGTGTGTGATTCAGTTTAGTAGTCCTAGTTTTAGGTCTTTGTATGTTTAGTGGTGAGACTTGTGTTGCTGGGGATTGATGACATTATTAGCCTCCGAGTTCAGCCCTCTTTGACTCTAATCACACCACACCTTTAAACCGACTTGCTAAAGACTCTCAGCTAAACCTTTAGCTTTACCTGCTAGTTACACCAGCTAACTAAAACCTGCGAGTTGAACACCACCGGCTAACCTGACACTTTAAGCCTCCCTGTATCTGTCGCTCTGTCTGTCCAGTGGTTCATGGTTTACATTGAGAGCAGATGTCAACACACAAACACGCTGATGCATCCACGTTTACATCCCAATAAACCTCTTAAGATCCGTCCCTGATATCAGGCCGACCTGGTTTTTAAATCCAGACTAAAAACCGAACTTTTCCCACGATGCCTTCAACTAACCCACTCCTGCACCCCGTGGTCTGTTAGCTTTCATGTTTTTATCTGTGCTGTGTTTTGCTTTTATTCATTTGTTTTGTAATTATTTATTTCTTCTTTTGTCATTTCTGTGTACTGTGTTCCCTGTGAATTCCCATGCCTTCATTTTTATTCAAATTATTTTAACTATTTTAATCGATTTGACCTCTTATGACGTGACATTTTAGATATTTTAATATGTGATTGTTATGATTATGTGAAGCACATTGGTCTACCGTTCTGTGTATGAAATGGGCTATATCAATAAAACACGACTTGACTTGACCTGGACGGTTCGGATAAAATACTATTTCAAAAATAATCTCAATGTAGGCGGAGGAAGAAAAGGCTCAGAGACTTATTATTATTATTTTTTATGTTTCGACGGAGAACAAATGATTTTCTCATTTGTTTTTAATATACAGAAAACGAAAGAGGGTGATAATATTGCACTGGAGACAGAGAAAGCGGGCCTTCCCGTTTCCTGCACACTTGAGACCGTGACGTTCATTACCTGGTGCCGCCGCTAGAGGGAGGTGACCGCTGTGAGCCAAGGTTCCTCTCCGCTGGCTGGTTCGGACGTGTAGGAGAGATGGCAAACAATATCACAGTATCACTTTCCTCCGGGCTGTTGTTGTGGAGCAGATTATTCAACACACCATGCGGGAATAGCCTGACTTTATTGTCCGGGGGCCTTTTTATTTTTTAACAGTCGCATGGAAAACCTTCCTGCGCATGACCAGAGCCAGGGTGGAAAACTCCTGGCTCCCAAAATAAAAGTCCTTCATCTTCAGCTCCGGCCCTCTCCTACAGCTGAGATGTTGCTGAGATGTTGGTTTGGTGGAGCCTTCTGTTAGCTGGGAGGGGTTGGGTGGGTGGGGTGGGGGGGGGGGGGGACAACATTAAGGAGCAGAAGAGGGACCGTGGAACATCACGCCCGCTTCTGAGGGCACCTCAGGAGGTTCTGCGTCTGGGAGTACGAAGAAGCCTCACAATCCGCCCGGTTCCTCCTGCTCCACCCGGGTAGGAGAACCAGGAGGAGCAGGAGAACCCAGAGCCGTAGAACCCACACCCAGACCCAGACCACCACCACCTGGTCCCCCATGGCCTGGAGGAGGAGGAGGTGGAGGAGGAGGAGGAGGAGGAGGGGGAGGAGGAGGAGGTGGAGGAGGAGGGACACGTGGAGGAGGAGGTGGAGGAGGTTGAGGAGGTGGAGGATGAGGAGGTGGAGGAGGAGGAGGAGGTGGAGGATGTGGAGGTGGAGGATGAGGAGGTGGAGGAGGAGGAGGAGGTGGAGGATGAGGAGGGGGAGGAGGTTGAGGTGGAGGAGGAGGAGGAGGTGGAGGATGAGGAGGGGGAGGAGGTTGAGGTGGAGGAGGTGGAGGATGAGAAGGAGGTTGAGGTGGAGGAGGTGGAGGAGGAGGAGGGGGAGGAGGTTGAGGTGGAGGAGGTGGAGGAGGAGGGGGAGGTGGAGGAGGAGGAGGAGGTGGTTGAGGTGGAGGAGGAGGAGGTGGAGAAGGAGGAGGAGGTGGAGGAGGAGGAGGAGGCGAGGGAGGAGGGAGGAGGAGCAGACCGGCTCACGAGGAACAGGACAGCACACATCTCAAGGGAGCCGTGACGATATCAACGCTTTGCTTACACTCTTAAAGACTTCAAAATGTATATTTTATTGATATTTATAGTTTTGCAGCCGTCCGCCGTTAAAAACGAACACCAAGCGGAGCCTGCTTTACACGTCTGGTTAAAAAAAAGAGGCTGAAGTATTTCCCTGTATTACCCCGACCGCGGCGAGCGGTCGGAGAACGACTTAAATAGAGAACGTAAATAAAAGACGCGAGAATCCAAACGTCTCCGTCCTCAAGGTCAACAAACGGCCGCGCTGTGCAAGGCGACCGTCCCGGGGGTTAATGTCCGCAGTCCACTCTTCACCGCCGGCCCCCGCTGCTGTGCGCCACTGGCTCTGTTTTTTTTATTGCTTTTTGTAAGAAAACTATGTGATAGAAAACGTTATAATTTGGAGTTTTTCTTATAAAATATATAAAAAGAATAATGTACATTTATAATACACAGGAGGGCGCTCTGGCTTCGTGGTGGAACGGACATGTCGTGGTGTTACGGGGTATGCATCAAAACAACAACAGATATAGGTCACTACACCGTAGCAAGGAACCAAGGAAATACGCAGACTCCGTACAAAAACTCAAAATACATGCATACATACGATACAGTGCCATGCATACACGGTCCACTTAGGGCAAAGTACATTAGCTGGTACTTGCGCACGTCGTTTCCTTTTTAATTGAGATTTGTCATGCCTTCTCGCTGTACATACTTGGCAGGGGTCTACGTGATGCTCTAGCCTAGCCTGTCTTGGCCCGAGCCAAGCTTAGCTTAACCTATCTTAGCCTAGCCCCCTCTACAGGGGGCCTCTACAGGGGGTCTATTTGGACTGCAGAACGCTAGGAAGGTCCCCGACGTTGGAAACAGGATCTGTACGGGGATGAGGGAGGGGCTGCGGCGGACAGGACCGCTGTACTCTCAACCCGTCTCAACGCTGAGACGCTTCCTGCTGGACCGCGATGGGAAGAGTCGGTTCCTCTAATCTGGTCGGTGATAAACCGACGGCCTAAACCGCTCCTATTGGGAGTGTTTGAATCCCTTTCATTTTCGTTCTCCGCTGAGAACGGCCTGGAAGCAGAGCGATGAAGGTCCACCCCCTCTCCGTCCACCACTGACCAATGGGAAGGTCCGTCCTGAGCAGACCCCGCCCACCCACCACTTGGGCCACCCCTACCGTCGTCTCCCCGCGGAGCTCTTGAGAGCTCGGAGCTCTGGGTCGCTATCGGCCCGGCAGCTGCCACTGAGCAGGCCTCTACTGGAGTTGAAAGAGAGAGAGATTCCTTATCTGCCGTCAGCTGTCCTAGCTTATACTATTAACCCTCTAGGGGTGGGGGTGTGGGGGGGACTCCATCTTTGACTGCTTCGGTCACATATAAAGAGGAGCAGTGGATGCTGGGACACAATGATTCAAACTTAAAATGGAGAAGCTAGCTATACGCTAACTAGGAGCTAGTAACAAGCTGGTTGCCATATATTCAGTTTTATGAGCCTCTAGACCTCAGCCAATTTTGGAAGTGGAATCCTAAAGGCTGCTGCTTGCCCCGTGCGTTACCCCCCCCCCCCGCTGTGTCAATGGTTCGCCCCCCCCCCCCCCCCCCCCTTGGTGATGATAGTAGATCAAGGTTTGGTTTGAAATCATTCTGCATAATGAATTGATTCACAAATGGGTCACAGGAATCCTACACAGTTGGCGCTACTGTCCGTCAATGAGTCTCTCTGCTGAAGCCAGCTTCTTCAGGTCATCACGCGGTCCTGCAGTGAGTTCAGGGTAAGTTCCAGGCCCCGGGGGGATGAGGGCTTAACGTCCAACGCGCTCAAGACATCCACGGCTCGTCTCAGGAGAGGAAGAGTCCAGTCCTCTCACCGGTCACAACAGAGCCCGTCCTGACAGGGACCCCGGTGGGGAAACACAAAGGTTTATATGTTCATCTAGGTAGGTCATGCGTTTATCGTGTGACAGAACCAGCCGGGTTTCCCCTTCCACCTCGGGGACACGGCGGCGTCTCCTCGTTGCGGAGACTCTCCCCCCCCCCCCCCCCCCCCCCATGCCCCCCTCCCCGCCCTGAACGACAGAACAACCTCTTCCTTCCCCCTTCGCAGGCAGACCTGCGATGGGAGGTCGCCCTCGCCCGTCTCTCTCTCCCTCTCTCTTTGGAGAACCGAAATGTGGCCGCTGGAGCCAGCGCTGACGTGGGAGGGTGGGGGTGAGGGTGGGGGTGGGGGTGTGCGCTCTCTCTCCTCCACCACAGGCTGTAGCTTCACCTTCCGCAGCGAGACGGTATCCTCTGTCGATGGTCTGAGGAAAGAGTTCCAGAGCGCTGCCCGGCCCCCCGTCGGAGGCCGTCCGGCCGTCGTTCAGCCAGAGGCCGGCTATGAATTGCTTGTGATTAATTGGTTTTAACGTGTGTTTTTAGTTTTCTACGATGCTGAAGCTTATATTTCCGTGTGGATCGTCGCTCGGTCGTCAGCCTGTGAACCGCGAGCGTGTCGGAGGTTTTGTGCAAAATGAGATGCACCCTCTGTACCGAAAGGACTGGCCAATGAAGGCCCCTCGCTTTCCACCAGCTGAACTCCTATTGCCTGGGGGCCCTCGGTGGTGCCCGGCCCCCGTGACGTCTCCTCCGGGGGACGTCTCCGGGCCCCCGGGAAGGGGCCAACGCCTCTCAGCCTCTCGCGATCACTGACGGATCCCTCGCCCGCTTGACAAAGATCAGACGTTGGTCACGTGATCAGGGTTTTCCCGCACTTCGATGCACTCTATCTCCTCCCGCTCGCGCTCGCGCTCGCGTTCGCGCTCGCGCTCCCTCTCCTTCCGCTTGGCGCGCTTCTTCTTCTTGTGCCTCTTCTTGGACGGCGGGAAGAAGGTGAGGAAGACGGGCAGGATGACGAAGCAGTGCAGCACGGTGCAGCCGGCCGTCAGCAGGGAGCACTTGAACAGCGTGTAGGTCAGGTTGGAAGGCACAAACACCAGCGGCACCATCCCGATCACGAAGCAGGACGCGTTCTGCAGGATGGCGGCGCCGTGCTCCTCCAGCGCCAGCTTGATGCACTGCGTCCGCGTGTGCTCGGTGGCCAGGACGAAGGTGTACAGGTGCGGCGCACAGTGGTCCACGGCGAAGTTGAGGGTATAAATAAGGCACAGGATGGAGATGCCGTCCATGCCCACGTTCCACAGCGTCATCAGGCCCAGCACGCCCAGCTCCACCGAGGTCACGGTCAGGATCAGCCACAGGTTCCCCAGCGGGTTGATGACCAGGAAGAAGGTGAGGATGAGGATGGTGAGCACGCTGAACCCCGAGGTGAGGATGGGCGAGACGACGGAGGAGCTGTAGCGGTCCATGAACACGAAGGTGGGGTTGAAGGCGATGAACTTGATGCTGTTGATGAGCATCAGCGGCCGCAGCTTCTCCAGCAGCTCCACCACCTCCTCGCGCTTCTTCTCGGCGGTGCGGGCCACCAGGTACATGCGCGAGGCGATGATGTCGTACTCGTCGCTCTCGCGGTTCTTGGAGAAGATGATGTCCTCGGTGAAGTGCTGGTACTCCGGGCTGCGCAGGAAGGAGCCCTTGAGGACGTGGATGAACTCGTTCTTGGTGGAGGCGCTGACGTTGGCCACGCGCAGGTAGTGGTAGAAGTTGTCCATCCAGGAGATCTTGTTGAAGCCGTTGCTCAGCGTCTTCAGGTGCTCCTGCACCGTGGAGTTCCAGTACTCGATGGGCTCGTAGATGTAGAAGCCGATGACGGGGCTGTAGTTGCTGAAGTACTTCTGCTGCGTCAGGGCGTAGGAGACGCTGGGCGAGTTGCTGGCCAGCAGGTTGACCACGTTGGAGCCGTCGCTGATCTGCAGGCAGCCCATGAAGGAGAAGGAGGCGTAGATGAGGTACAGGATGACCACGAAGGGCTTGACGTAGGTGTTGGTGATCCACTCGGTGTAGTGCTCCCGCAGGAAGTGCTGGATGAAGTGGTTCTGGTAGGGCGCGCTGTCATGGTGCGTGGACAGGTCGTGGCCGTCGCTCATCATGGTCTTGAACCAGGTGGGCTGGCGGGCCAGGTACTCCACCGAGGGGATCTTGCAGCAGAACACGCTGTGGTAGCGGTTCTGCTCCAGCTGGCCGGCGAACACCAGGCAGGAGCCGTAGAAGGAGAAGACGTAGAAGTAGTTGACCAGGACGGCCACGCACATGCTCTGGCAGAAGATCTTCACGGACTCGATGTTGGTGAAGGGGCTGGCGCCCATGCCGAAGGTGATGATGTAGAGCGAGCTGGTCATGGTGTAGCACACCATCACGTCGGCGAAGGCGTCCGCCACCCGCTCCTTGAAGGGCAGGTTCTCCCGCGTCCGCCTCCAGCCCGCCAGCAGCTCGAACACGCCTTTAGTCCCGTGACCTGGAACACACGGAGGTCAGGGGTCGTCATTGTGGTTCCGAGCACGCTCGGAGGGAAGGAAGGAAGGAAGGAAGGAAGGTCATCGGGTTATTTCACAGTGACCGTATTGGGTCACGGTCACGCCTGTGGAGTGAAACGGGGGTTCTGCTCCTGATTTGGCCTGTGCGGACCTCAAATCAGAATCGCCAAATCAGGAGCAGAACCCCCGTTTCACTCCACAGGTGCGACCGTGACCGAAGAAGGAATCAAAGGGCCAAAACGTACACGAGAAGTGGAAGTCGTTTTTGGG
>NW_028179542.1:0-7458 GCF_964030765.1 Micromesistius poutassou | reverse complement strand
TTTTTCCCTTCCACACAAGCACCCTCTGCTCTCTGGGTGCCCAGGCCGGTGAAAGAGCAGCTCCATTCCCCCCCCCTGCTGTGACGTCTTTTAAAAGCATATTAGGACATAATGTACCTTTTTCGTCTTCACAGGAAAATGGAAGAAGGCTTTTATTTAAATAATTCTCCTCCAACAAACACTAGAATGTGTTCCTTTTGAGGGGAACATCAAATGTTTCCACCATCAAAGGCAGCATTCAGCAGATAACTGGTGTGGCGGTATGGTAGAGTTAGCTTGCTAATGCCACTTTCTAACGCATCTTTCCCTGGATGCAGACGTAGCATATAGCGTAGCCGCTGACATCAAAAGGATTTGCATTATGCGACGGTTTTAAGGCCAATGTCTTACCTCAGTCAGTTAATCAGCGTAGAGGTTAACTGTAAGTGTGTGTGTGTGTGTGTGTGTGTGTGTGTGTGTGGTGTGTGTGTGTGTGTGTGTTTGTGCCCTTGTGCCATGAGCAAATACGTGGGGGGAGAAGACGATGCTAAATCACTACGCAGCAACATGTAAGCCTGCAAACACAGTGAATTAAATATTGGCAGAGTGACACGATGTACGATAAAGAGAGGGAGAGAAGGGGGTACCAAGAGACAGAGAGAGAGAAGCAAGTGAGAGGGAAAATTGAGCGAGAAGAAGAGCGAGAGAGAGAGAGAGAGAGAGAGAGAGCGATAGAGACCCCTTTCATTCTGTTCTCTTCTAGGGAGGGATTCAGGAAACCCTTTGACTATTTAGTAATTTTGCTTTAATCCACCTTTTTTTTTTTACGTGCCATCAAGGAGCAGGTGAAGGGGCTCATATGCTCCGGGATGCCCACGGGTTAGCCTGCAGCAAATAGGGTTCTAACCCTGAACCTCTAGGTTACAATTCAAACCCCAAAAAACGGATCATCCCCACCAACAACATGCCGCTGATGAAGATGAGGGTAGAAAACCCTCCGCAGCCCTTTCCAGGCTAGCAGGCACTAACCTTTAGACACGTGACGTCCTCTCATGGCCGCGTAGGCGCACATAGAATAAGAGCTTCTCCCAGAGACGGACGTCAAGCTGTTCTATGGACGTCGGTTACAGCGATTTCTTCTAAGAGATCAATCACTGGGTCGCTTCACTGCTCTCCTCCCCCCCACCCACCCACCACCACATTCTGCTTTGATTTTCTTTCTTTCTTTTTTTCTTACGGACACAAATCACCCAAATAAACTCCAATCACGAGACCCTTGCTCCCGACAGGGTCTTCCGTAAGATCACCACAACAACGACCAAAATGCAGTTTTTCTCAACCTCTCCATCGGACCGACAGAAAAAGTGTGTTCTGTTGTTTTATCCCCCACTCCTGCGCTCTCCAAAACAACCGTTGGTAATTGTGCCCTCCCGGCCGGCAGTCTTAGAAACCAGTCATCCATTTGGAATGAAGGAGTCTCGGTGCCTCTGGAGAAAGAAGAGCGGCGGAGGAAGGATCTGGGCCCACGGTCTAAAACTGTTGCTTCGTGGGGGGGTTTGACTTGTAAGCTAAAGGTTTTTGATCAAACCCCAGATCCCCAGAGCCTCATCCTTGGACCAGATGCTGCTCAGTAATGACTCGTATCTTAAGGAGCGTCTGCAAAATGGATGAATCGTTTAAATAGTGATAAGCAGCCACAATCACCGTGGTTTGAGTTTCAGTGATTAAAGGATTCAACTTTTGGACACTGATTTGAACACGAAGGCAAAACCATTGGCGATCAGTCCTTCCATTATTTAAAGAAACGAAAAACATGGTAAAAAAATTATCTATTTTATTAGAAACAGGAAATTATTCTTTGAATTATTTCACTTTGAAATCACTTTGAAAATGTTATTAGCTTTATTTATTAATATTTCAACTAATTGTTGTGTCACTTTTTATTTTCTTAACTTATCCGCAGAGGCCATTTCATTTAATTTGATAAAAAAAATGGGAGCAGGTGGAATTGCAATAACAAATAAAGATATTATTCTGATATAACTAAGACAATGGTTTAATAGATTGTGATAAATCATTATGAAATACTGAATAAATATTTGACTTAAAAAGTCTCACATCCAGTCCCGCTAAAAAATGTATTTAGTACCTCAACTGTCCTCACCCCTGCAGACATAAAAACATACATGGACAACAACTTGTTCTCAAGGATCACTTTCTAATAAGCCAGCTGTTTCGGTTTGTTAAAGAAAATATATAAATTACACAGAAAACATATGACTTAACGCTACAGGAAATAACATTTCAAAAGATAGTTCACTGCTTGTGCAAACAAAACCACCACGTGTAATGGTGAGATTTAATGCAACATGTTGGATTTACCAGACATTTACCATGAAACTTGAAAAAAATAAGCAAAATCAAACGATAACTTTGAGGAAAAACAAAATAATTCAAATGGCAGTAAATGAGAAATATATTACCTTGTTTATGATAAGATAACGAGAGTGATAACGATAACGAGAGTGTTTTTGAATGTGGCTACCAGCCGTTTATGAGACGGCCATAACGCGCCTTAAAGTTTCTGAACTCAGGAAGGTTTCTGACATTAATAGATTCAACAAACACACGTCTGTCTTCATATCACAGCGACCGTCACCCCAGACGACTGGAACGGTTTCTCTCCCCTAACCTACATAAGAAAATTAAATCCTATAATTAACTTCAATTAACAGAAAGAGGGGCATGCAGTGATTAAGAGAATCAAGTTCAGGGACTAGTTTCATTAGCACACACACACCCTCCTCCTCATTCTCCACCACCTCTTCATCTGAGAAATACTCCTTCTCTCCCCCACACTCTCCATCAAACACACACACACACACACACACACACACACACACACTAACGCAACCATGCATAAATGGACAAACGCAGACACGCACACACACACTTACACTCTTACACAAAGATCTGAACCCCTTTCTTTCTTTAAATGTCACCTTTAAGCTTACTCCCAGGGATCTTGCAATACTTATTTTTAATTAACTTTTTTTTACGTTAGAGAGTTTTACCTGGTGGGTGTATGACAGGTAGACAGAAGGTACAGTGTGTGGCTGATCTTCAGATTGCGTTATGTAAGCTCTACATCTCAAACACGGGGTTTCTTACCAGATGAGTAGCACATCTGCAGGGTCCGAGACAGTTGAAGGGAAATGTAGTACGTAGTCCTCACGACACACGGACACCGATTTTATTACTGGAGAATAGAAAGAGTCCTGTTAGCTTCCTACTCTAGGAAACATGATGAACCATGTTATGAATCAAACGATAAGCGACAACAGGGCTATCTATCCATCTTATTTCTTATTTCTTTCTTAATAAATACTCCACGTCTGACTTCTTTGACGTCCGTCTCCAGGTAATTTTACATCCCAAACTATTTTCTATATATAACAGCCGCCCAAGATTTCTCAGATCAAATAGTCTGAGCCTTGCCATTTAATTTCAGATTGTTTTGGTATCTCGGCAGAGAATCACTTCCGACACTGTTATTTGCTCTGCAATTTAACTCACACAGCCCTCCTTCTGTCACGGCACGGCAGCAAATAACCTCCACTGGCTGGGAAAGCACTTCTATGTAAATGACACAGAATGGCTCCACCGTGTTGTAATGAGGGGCCCAACGGCATCGACGATTCTCAACCGACAAACGGGCTGTTGAGAAACCACAGCAGTGGCAGCGTGGGGGGGGGGTGGCGGTGTGGCGGAGGGGCCCAGGCCGGGTTGGAGCTTGTGAGAGAGGGGGAACATTGTGGACGTTACTGTGAACCAATAAGGTTGTGCTCTGGGTTATGGTCTTATGAGAGAGTGGTGAGCCCAGGTTATGAAATTCTGTTCCAACTCATAAAAGCAATCCTCGCCTCGCCACCGCGGCGGAAATACAATCAGCCTAATGACAACACCACATCAGCCAGAGGGCGAGAGAGGCAGAGAGAGAGAGAGAGAGAGAGAGACAGAAACACACAACACAGAGTATACACGTAAATAATCAGTTGGTTTCATTTTTGCTTTGCTAATATTCAATACAAAGATTTACTGAAAATATCAGCAGAGACACAAAATAGTTAAGCAATGCTCACACACACACAAACACACACACACACACACACACACACACATACATATGCAAACACTCGCACACACAAGTATTACAACGTTAATAATAGTAACCCATTGGATGAACATTAGACATGAATACATCTTCCAAACAATCACTTTCTGCCAATTTGCTTTATCTATTCACACCCACCCTTACAGCCTCCCTGCTCTCTCACATACTTAACGCAATTCAGCAGACACACACACACACACACACACACACACAGATCCACACCCACACAAAAATCCTGCACATTTAACACAAAATATATAATAGAATAGTCATAGAGAGAGAAGTTTGATCCGTTGATCCATAACTGCTTCAACATTCATAAAATAAAATCAGAGCCCCCGTTTTGGGATTGAACCCACGGGCCCTGAGTGCCTGTCACTGCCAGTCTGCCTCTGTGATTGTTTTTCCACGCGGGGGTCCCCACCTGCATTCCCAGGGAGCTGGGGAAGGGGGTTACGCTGGAAGATTGCTGGTGGTAAACACAGCGTTTAAGGTGGGATCAAACGATAATACCCGCATTGAGGATTTATTACAGCAAAACGATTTTGATGCAAAGATGCAAGATATCACTTTCTGATCATGGATGCAGACGTGAATGTGTCTGACAAACCGGCAGAGATTATGCTGCGAAGGTGAATAATAAACCGACCCTGCATTTTCAATTAAACAGAGGTAAGATTGTTTACTGCCTCACAGATCGGATGGAGGCGCTAAATATGTATTTATTACATTGAAGCAAAAACCTTTCACTGTCAACAAGACAGAAGTCAACTAAATGCGTCTTTTTGCAAATGGAGATGGTGGTGGTGGGAGTGTGGACACAAACGCAGGGGGATTGTTACTTGCGTGTGTGTGCGTGCGTGCTTGTGCGCGTGTGTGCGTGTGTGTCTGCGAGTGTTTGATGAAACCTGGAGCTCATACTGTGAGCCCTATGCCAACAAAGATGCACACACACACACGCACCCCTCTCCTTTCCTGAAGTCCCAGTGCCAGTCTCTTCTCTGTCACCTCAGGCCTGGAGGAGAGAGAGAGAGAGAGAGAGAGAGAGAGAGAGAGAGAGAGAGAGAGAGAGAGAGAGAGAGAGAGAGAGAGAGAGAGAGAGAGAGAGAGAGAGAGAGAGAGATGGGGGGGGGGGGGGGGGGTGGACGGAGCGGGGGAGGGATGGGAGGGGTTATCGTCAGGGAACAGGCGCCTTAGGCTACGCCTGCAGCGGATAGGAGGAAAGACTGCAATGTCTTGTCTTGCTCTCGTACAAACCAAGTCACGCATTGGACACACACACACACACACACACACACACACACACGCAAACACACACAGATACACACACATTTTCTCTCATGCACACACAAATATAGACACACAGACACACATGCTCAGAAACACACGCAGACACACACACATGCTCACATACACACACTCCTACACAGGCATGCTCCCACACACACACACACACACACACACACACACACACAAACTCACCAGCACAAACGTGCATGCACACACACACAAGCCCCTTTAACGTGCGTTCCCTGTACACATCTACTGATGTGTTATGTTGTTGAGGTGTGCTCTGTGGTGTGTTGTGTGTTGATGTGTGATGTTGGCGTAGCATGCAACAGTCCAGTGAAGCACCAGTGTGTGTGTGTGTGTGATCCATGCGAGCAGCACACAGATGCAGTCTAAGTAGAGCCAAGACCCTGTCAGGCCCATAATGCAGTCAACCCTCAGAAGCCCTCCGACCACATCCCTATTATCAATTATAAAATCTGTGATATTCAAAGGTCCTTCTGAAGCTGAACTCCTGAGCTCCTGTTATTAAAATGTTGAAATAATTAACACTGAACAAACAGATGAAAGGGAATCGAAAAAAAAAAAAAAGCTTTCAGGGGATTTAGCTGAACCTCCTTCAGCAGAGGCAAGACATGGTAAGATGACTCAGCTGATACGTTGTGTCAGGTACAGTTGGATATCCTACATGAACTTTGAAGGAAGACTTTGATATAATGCTAGAATTTATCTTTGAAGTTACTAACATGATCTTTGTTTACTCATCCCAGCATTGTCACTATATCATACTAGTTTCACAGATCAAGAGTCACCTGAAAAACTGACCACATCGTCCTTACAGATGGGGTCATTTGTGTCATTTTGTCCTCCTTTTAATAAATAATACTTAATTAAAATACAATTAAAATACAATATTAAAAAATTAAAATACAAGGGGCACAACAGGCTAGCAGAAATAACCACCGGGGAATGGAAAAATGCAAATATAATGATTTGGAAGTCCATTATCTGTTGGGCTGAACTCTCGCTCTCTCTCTCTCTTCTGAACTGAAGAGAGAGAGAGAGAGAGAAAGAGAGAGAGAGATGTTTTAAACAGAGATAGACCTAGTGTATCTTTGAATTCAAACCAAAACTACTATAAGCTAAAGAATAAAATACAGATGACCAAATCAACAATCGTACCAAATGAAATAAGGCAACATATGTATATCAGTGTGTATGCCATAGGATTGTGATTGTATTGGGCATTCAGCCTTGGCAGCTTTTGGTGAACATAAATTATCTTATGATATTTTAAAATATGCCAGTAACTGTTACCAGTGGCGGAGCCACGTGGTGGCCAGGGGTGGCCGTGGCCACCATTGGTCAAACTTTGGCCACCACGCTGGCCACTCCTACGACCGGGCCAAAAAAACTAAAACGGAACGCTACTTTCGCATAGCTGTTGTTCCCTTAAAGATATAATCTCATCGACACCAAGAGCACCCGATCGCAAAATCTGGGTTATCCAACATGATAGATATTTTCGGAATGTTGAGTGAAGGGCAATTCCCACCAGAACCGTCACGGAACTGTCACGGAAGCGGCACGGCAATAAAAACGTTGGCTGAAGACATTAGAAACCATTCTAGTCAATGAAGGCTATTCCACTGGATACGGCAGCGGCACGGCACCAAACCGTCACCAAACCAGCACTACTTTTTTTGAAAGTTGCCGGTTTGCAGCCGTGTCTCAGAACACTTGTACAGCCATTCAGTTTGCATTTGCTCATGAATATTCATGAGCTCACATCGACCCCTATGCAATTCAATAATGGTAATATTATACAGTCTATATATGGTATCAATAGCAAATCAGTGTCACCTTGCTAATGGTTGAATACTACAACAATACCGATGTAGGATTTGCTACAGACTCACAGACAGCATTACTTATTTTAATCTAAAAGCCTACCCGTTTTGACGTAGTCCAACACATTACACTTTGAATTCACCCAAGGCTGAATTAAAAGTAGG
>NW_028179543.1:12500-17135 GCF_964030765.1 Micromesistius poutassou | reverse complement strand
CGGGCCCTATGTTCCCGGGGCCCTATGTTCCCTGGGCCCTATGTTCCCCGGGTCCTATGTCCCCCGATCGCAACTGTGTTTTTCGTAGGCGGAAAAAGTCCTGCCTCAAGCGCTAGGATTGGACAGGCGGCCTGTCAGGCAAACTCGCACGCTAACTCCTAACCCTAACCCTAACCCTAACCATAACCGTAACCCTAATATTCATGATTCTTCCGGATTGCGCCTACGAAAAACACATTTGTTCCCCGGTCGCATACAAAGTGGGGAACATAGGACCTGGGGAACATAGGACCTGGGGAACATAGGACCCGGGGATCATAGGGATGACCCCCGCCAGCGTACAACTTCGCTGCCCCCTGAACCCCTGGCATGTGCCGTGAAATGGCGGTGTTATGTAGACTGCTCCTATTTTTGGAACGCCCTTAGTTGCGGGTGGGTGGGCGACGCGTTCTCTCGCTAATTGATCCACCTGGCTTCCCTTGAGAGACGCCTGTTAATTGTGTTTCATTCATGGGCCCCTGGGCCGGAAGGACCTATCCACACATGCCAGTAAGAGGCAGTCATTCGAGGCATGACACTAATCCGTCCTCAATGGATGTAAAATAATGACTACTCACTCTCTGCCTTGCCATTGACCAGGCTGGTCGGTTAGTAATCTCTGTGTGTTCTGAATGTTGTCACATATCTATCCAAGTTTAGTCTGAATGGATTCCTCTATCAGAGATTACTTTGTTGGAAGTGAAACAACTCAGTGAAACAACTCGCTCCTAGCTGGACTCCCGGTCTCTGCTATTAAACCTTTGCAGCGTATCCAGAACGCGGCAGCACACCTCGTGTTCAACCTACCTAAATTCTCCCATGTGACTCCCCTCTTCCACCACCTCCACTGGCTCCCTGTAGTAGCCCGTATCAGATTCAAGATGATGGTACTGACATACAAGGCAGTCGATGGAACTGCCCCTGCATACCTCCAAGCCTTGGTCAAACCACACACCCCAGCTCAATCCCTCCACTCAACTACCTCAGCTGGACATCTGGTACCGCCATTACTAAGAGCAACCAATGGTCGATCAGCTAAATCACAACTCTTCTCTATCTTGGGACCACAGTGGTGGAACGAGCTCCCTGCTGATGTCAGGACCGTAGCTCACCAGCTTTCGCAAACGATTCAAAACCCACCTGTTCAGAGTTCACCGACTCTACATAGCCATTCAGTAATAAAAACTCAATTGTGTAGCATGTACTTAATTGTGTTGTGCATGCATGTTGTGTAGCATGTACTTAATTGTGTAGCATCTGCAGTAGCTAGCTATCACTGCTGTATACAGGGAATGAGGTTAGCCTGGCGATTGTTAGTACTTGGTTCTATAAACATCTTTACTGTGCCGACGGCGATATATTGTTTCACTTCTTATGACAAATGTACTTATTGTAAGTCACTTTGGATAAAAGCGTCTGCTAAATGCCCTAAATGTAAATGTAACTCACTTTTCACACTCAGCCTCGGTAGGACTCTGCTGCACTGAACAGATATGTGGCACTTCTCAAACTTCTCAAACTTAGCAAATGCGACAAAACACAAATACTCCAAAGCCAACGTTTGGCCCGGTTCCTTGTATTTAACGGGTCACTCATGGTGCTCTGTTTTGTATGGAGGCCTGCATGCCAATGTCATTAAGCCAAGGACTAGCGGTGTGGAGTAAGCATAGGCATGCTTACTCCTTTAATGCTTACCAGCCCCTGCTTGAGCTTCTCTTCTCCGAAATGTGACAAAACAGAGTCACCTTGAGACTGCCTCGTTGCTTTCTGTTGGAAAATTTGTCATAAATATGTTGATATATATATATATTTTTTTACAAATGCCAACTGCTTATGTCTCTAAAAGGCTCCGGCTGCCAATTGGCAGTTAGAAATTATGGTCCAAACAAATTCAAAGGTTTCTTACTATTTCCTAGGTATTTGCCTTAGCAATAAGCAGTGCTCATGCAAAGACCTTCTTAGTAGCCCCTGTTTAGCGATACATAGGATGCGTAGCTAGACTATTTGTTAAACCACAAGTCATGTCAAAGTCTCTCCCATAGATTTAGCCTCCGTGCCATGCACAGTAATCCTCCTACACATTGTACCCAGCAAACATTTCAACATTGATCAGAGGTCTAATCGACGTTGGTCATGGAGGTCGATACGACGTCTAGTTGAGGGGCTGATATGAAAGTTTTTCTGTAATTTTGACGGCTCATAGACAACATCAATCAAGCATACTCTATCAATCAAGCATTAATAATGTCCTATTAATCTTCAACAAAAGACAGATTTCAGGGTATAAAGTGCACTATCCAAAACATTTTATTTATACCTAAGTAGGCCTACATCTTCTTTAAACAACAAAATGAAAACTTCTTGGGACCAAATCCCATCCCCCCCAGTCCTTGCAGGTGCATGTTTCAGGTGTAAACTCATGGCTGCTTCGATTTCTGTATCTGTGGCCTTGGAATTCCATCTCTTCACAGCAGCTGGAAAGAAAACACCAGTACAAGGTTGGTGAGAAGAGAGTGAGAAGTTTGACTAGCCAAAATACACAAGTGTTTGGCTCAGTGGATGTAGCGTATTTTAGCATTGTAGCATATTCTAGCATGCATCAGGCCAGACATGTCCTTGGCGACTAGGGAAGAACTCGTCTATGTGTAGAGCCATTCATACACATATCAATTATTGTGACATTATCTGGCCAGATGTCTGAGAAGCCCAGCGACCCAGGTCACGAAAACAAGTGTAATACCAACACAAAGCCACAAGAGGTAAGGATCAAACCCGGATTCTGGCTCAATCAGGCCAGATATGTCCTTGGCGTCTAGGGAGGCATCCGTTCATGTGGAGAGCCATTCATACACCTATCAATTCTTGTGACATCAGCAGGCCAGGTGTCTGAGAAGCCAACATACCAAGGCCACGAAAACAAGCGTAATACCTTCACATAGCCACGAGAGGCCAGGATCAAGCCGGAAACCAAGTTGTAATACCTACACATAGCCACAAGGGACCAGCACCAAGCACACATACGGGTATCCAAAAGGCGGGAGCTCAGCACCATGCTTAACTAATCAGAGCGCATTACGGAGGCCACGCCCACCCATTCATAAAGTCACAACATATGGTGCCTTCTATTTGTCTCGTAATCGCAACTTGCAGCTCAGGTGTGACGTCACATCCGTCTCATAAAATGAGTGACCCCGGGTTTTTTGTTCTATTTGGCACACAACAAGACGAGTCAGAGCTCTGCTTTCTGCTCAAGAATCGGCATTGTTGTCATAGCAACATGGAGCGTCTCTAGCCAATTTCAGCGGCACAAGCTACAAAATAGGCGGTATTGAACACATAATAAGACTGTAACGACATGCCTATAGGTAACAGTATACAGTGCTATGTGTACAACTTCTTCATTTGGTTACAACAAAAACACAAGTGCTTAAAATAGTAGAAAACCACAATGTTTACTTTCATGTGATGCTCGGAGTAGCCATCTTTGTTACTGAACTCGGGGTCCTCTGAGTTCAGACAAGTTGACAAGTCGTTTTTACGACCTCGGGGGCGTGCTATTTGCAACTTCCGGTTCGTAACTCGGAAATCCGACTCGCAGATCGAGTCGGTGGACAAATAGAAGGCACCAATAGTCCAAGGGGTCAGAATGCTCCAGGTAACGCATTTTATCGAATGCCCTACTAAGTGTATCTCCACATGTGCTTTTACAATTCCCCTCCTTTTGCTTCATATACATCATACCGGACCTTTAATCAAATAAAGTGAGTTAAAAGTGATCCTGACTCTGATCCTGATTTTCCAAAGAACACGGCATGGACAAAGACAGTCTCACCATCCAGCGCCCCAGCCTCAAGGACTAACTGGTGGCTACATCAAGTCCATTTAGCTAGCAACATCGGAAGCTATCACCCCTCTCCCTATGAATAATGAGAAGAATGGGTCCTAAAATTGACCAACAGTTCACAGGACTAATGCACGGGGAAAGGGCTTTGCCACCCGATGCCCATGTTTTATTTTAAATAACACACAGCTAACGTTAGCCCTGAAACGGGACGCTGCTACTCCCCAGCTGGGAAGTAGCAGCGTCCCGTTTCATGGCTAAGCTAACGATAGCCTGCTAGCTTCCCGCTCCCAGTTCGTATGCAACGTTAAAAATATGAAAACCCGCTATCCATGAGAATACACCACGAAGCCTCAAATTCAACAGTTTAGCATGCAAATAATAAAAGGGTAATGTCTTTAAAAATACAGTTGCATTTTAAATTGCAGTGTCTTTTCAAAACTCACCTGCAACTGTTGCATGCAGCCGAACTTGAGCAAAATTATATCACCTGCGCATGCGTTGGAGGGATTACGTGTTGGTGCGGAAAAATAGTTCCTAAATGGAACTTGAGTAAATGCTGGAATAAAACATTTTAGCACCCGTATTGGCCATATACATGATAGCATATTGCGTTTGGAATAATAATATTATATAATAATAACACTTTTCAATAACAATTCATGTGTAAACATTACCGTTCACATGTTACAGAGTGCCATTGTTGTTCATTTAAACAGCGATATAAAGTGTTTATTCAGTTGAGAAAAAAAGTA
>NW_028179543.1:5000-7500 GCF_964030765.1 Micromesistius poutassou | reverse complement strand
TCTCTTCTTCTTCTTATCTCTCTGCTCCGTGAATTACATCTGAAATGCTTTTGATGTGGTTTGTATGGTTCCTATTTTCCCGTCCATTGCTCATATGTGAATCTTTTTATTGCTTGGAATATACAGTTCAAAAGTTTCCCAAGTTAATATGGTTCTCAGTTGATATTATACACTATCGGATTTAGGCGGGGGTTTTCATTTGAGTTGCGACTCAATGCTGAACTATATCAGGTTATTCGATGGTTGCTGAAATTTGCTATATACGGCTAACGACACAGCTGTGCAAGAGAGGCCCTGATTGGTCAGAATTGAGTCGCGAAACCAAACTAAAATCAAACGGGCTTATACAAAGAAGAATGCAGTCAACCTGAGCAGATATTCTGGTCTCCTGGTTGACGAATGGCCCTGTCATTTCCAACAAATTACACCCAAACGATAGCTCTTAAATCTTACTTACGCAACCTTTTAATAGACATTGGGAATTTGGTTTCTTGCAAGTGCGTTGGCCTTATTTAAAGGTCTCTTTGAGCTATAAATTAAAGAAAGGTTGACCTTCCTACCTTTCTGCCTCATAGCCCTCCCCCCCTACCTCCCCATCCTTTCCCGCTCTGATCAACACTAATACTCTCCCTGGGAATACTGTGACCTCCAGGAAAGGCACCGAAAACAACACAGCAAAAAAAACGGTACTTTTGGAATCCACCGTTAATCTTGCACTTTAGGAGCGAAAGATACTTTAGCGGATCTATACAAGAGGATTGGGTACTACTCAGACTCGCACAGAAACCCTAGTGTCATAGTTCAGAGCTTGCACACCTGTCAGCCTAGTCCCTAAGGGAGAAGGCTTTTGTGCTCATGATGGCATCGTCGCCTTGGGTTTAGCTCAAAATATGGGAACGGTGATTAGTCATCCTGTGCGTTGTTGAAGTCATGCAGTATTTGTGTTCTTTTCTGTTCCGACACAGATCAGTTACCACCCAACATTAGCACCCTTTCAACCACTGTCTGTAAACGGTGACACATCATCGCACCGGTCTCCTGGTGTCGTACCGGCCAGTTCAGGAATGTCCCCGTCAGCAGGAAACCTCATACGTCAACCCCTTTTTGTCAGAAGATCTTCCAGTAAGCATGTGTCCATCTGAGGGGCCCTCCATCTTTTCTCGTTGACATCATTGTAAGCTGACTTCACGATGACAGATCTTATTTACTGCTCGGAAATGGCAGCACTAAAGTCAGCCACAATCGACTTCCAATGAGATGGTGGACATAAAAAAGTAAGGCATAAGGCAGCTTAGTGTTGTTGTTGTTGAAAACACACACCCAACAGGTGGCCGTTAAAGAAGACGGATAATAGTGATGGTTCCTCTTGGTGGAGTTAAAACAATGAGTCAGTGAGCGGTTAAAATTGTATAATCTGTATGCTGGATTTTCATATGGCGGTTATTTTCTTTTAATTTTCCACCATGGAAGGAAGCCGATGAAATCCATTACCAGGCCCCCTGTCACCGCAAACGTTTCATTTTCTCCAGAGTCTCGGATGAAACCCACCTTATTGCTGCTTTTCTCTCTGCCTCCCCCACACCCGCCACGCGTAATGAGAGAATATTTCCCCCGAGTGTGGGAAGCGGATCCATGCTAGCTTTACTTTCGACACTTTATTAAACAAATTAAAGAAACATACGCCTTTGTTTCCAATCAATAATCACCTTCTTTTTTTAAACCGTGCGGGCTGAAAGTTGCCACTGATGGTTAAAAGTGCAGCAACAGAGGGCGTTGGAATGAGACTTCAAATTATGGCTATATTGAATTAGTCTCTGTTTTACCCTCCTGTGTGTGCTCCCCTGCTCCCCAGTTGGGGATTCAGTTATTCTCCTTTGATTTGCAATAATAGGAATATTTTAGCTATGATTCCAGGGTAAGAGATAAACCCAAGAAATACGATGTCCAGGGGGGTCGTTTCAATAAAACATGAGAGGAAAATGGGGAACATGCTTCCAAAAATCCCCCCAAATATTTGATTGAATATTGAAAATATAAAACAAAAATCGATCTTTATATCCTGGTGATCAAACCCTTGGGTTGGAGATTAGGCTCCTAGTCTGATTTATCTATTTATCTTTCACAGAGGATGGGGGGGAGGGGGGATGAGAATGAATCAATCAGAAGCTTTAGAGAGGAGCAAGAGACCCGGCTGCAGGAGTGATGGATCTGTTGTCTCCCACAGTTACTAAGACTGAATGTAGAGCATGTTCTCTGAGACAGACCCACAGATGGATGAGATGCAACGATACGATGAGAGATGGGTCTATTCATGAGAGATGGATGGATGAGATGTATCGATATAATGAGAGATGGGTCTATTCATGAGAGATGGATGGATGAGATTGATATATTTAGAGATGAGGAGATTAGTGAGAGATGGATGAATGGATGAGATGTATCGCTATAATGAGAGATGGGTCTGTTCATGAGAGATGGATGGATAAGAACAATGTAATGA
>NW_028179544.1:15000-19964 GCF_964030765.1 Micromesistius poutassou | reverse complement strand
CCCATGCAAACCACAGACGCCGGCGTGCCAGCAACGTATGGATATAAACAAATACAGGAGCTCTACCTGCAGCCACAAGAGAATGCCAGCGCCCAGTATAATGTTCCTCTTGCTCTTATAGAAACGGCTAGCAGCGATGCACATCCCTCCCATGAGCAGGAGGATGGCACTGAGGATGGGGAAGATGTTGGAGGCCCGGACCACCCCTGGAGAGACAAAAAAAGAGAGCCTAAGTGGGAGAGACAGTGTTAAACAGTTCAAGTATCCATCATACACTATCGCCTTTGACTCAACCCCTTTGAAAACACATGAGAGCCCCAAGCCACATGGAATAATCCACTGTTTGATCACTTGGTGGAAGTAATTACACACTTCAGTAGGCGTATTGATGGAAAGCTTTTACATCATTTTCTGTTGTTTTTTTTACTGTAAGTTTGTTAATGACGTGCAGGATAAAGCAACTAAATGACACCAAAGAGTAAAGAGTAATGGGACATTTAAGAAGAAACTACAGTGAAGGACAATGGAAGAATATGTGCCAGACACATTTATCCCTCCCCCCCCCCCCCCCAATCTATGAGCCCTACAATCCCAATAGGTCACACACACGGTCATCATCATTGACGCGTGTGTGTGTGTGTAAGTGTAAGTGTGTAAGTGTGCATGTCTGTTCATGCATGTGCGTGCGTGAGCGCACATTAACACTATTCTCCCATCTAGAACAACTAGGCCACTGGAGGGAAAATGCCACCGAAATGCCAGCAAAATGTCTCTGCAATATTGTAAACAAAAACACGGCCCTATTCTGGTGTACGCGGGCACACACATGCACCATATCAAGAGGAGGAAGTTATCACTGCAGGGCACTGGCTATGAACTAGGCCAACTGCTCTCCCTTGACTTGCCATGCACATTTTCACATGTTTAATTCATGCACAGTAGAGGCACAAATAACAATGCAAACTCCAGACTCGAAAAGTAATAAAGAGCAGTGCAGCGTTGAAGAACCAAAGAAATGCTTCATATTGTTCTATTCTTTATTTTCTATTTAGCACATGCTTTTATCCGGAACCACGTGCAGTTAAAAAATGTATTCTATATATTAATATAACATGTCATATTTGTTCATATTTGTTAATGAGCAGGTAAAGTTGAACCATCTTGCTCGAGGGTCACTACAGGTTGACTGTAGACATTGGGGTTCAAACATAGATAGCTTCAGTTTCATACCCCCACCCCCTAGTCTTGATCCAGCACTCCCACTACGTTAAGGCCGAACCACGGGGGAGAGGGCAGAGGGCAGAGGGCAGAGGAAAACAAGGAAACAAGGAAACGGGTCGAAGTTACGCCTTATTTCCTGTTTCATTACAAAGAAATTTTACAGTAGAAAACTCATGGATGAAAAGTGGATGAAGACTTCAGAGGGCGATTTGAGTAGTGTCTCCCTACTGCGGCCACTGTTCACTGTGATGAGCTCAAAGACACTCTGTCTAAGAGCGTTGGTGTCCGGACGGGATGTTTTAGGTTTACTGGTGCTTTGTGTTCCTTGTTACAGTGTCCCCCAATCGCCCACTTACAGATCCCCGCCTCCAGCGATATGATGAAGGGAAAGGCAAGAGACCTGTGCACCCAGACCTGAGCTCCTCCGCTGACCGCCTTCAGAGGTTTCACCCGCAGTCCGACGCGCGCGCAAGACCAGACCGCCGCTATCCTGCAGCTCCTATGGTCCTATCACATGTTGGTGCGCGGTGGGGGGGGGGTTTGACTTACGTAGGACGTACTCTGCCCCGTCGTGGTCGAAGTCGGCGTCCTCCGGGAAGTGGTTGATCTGGGAGCACACCCCTCGTTTGACCCCTAGAGGGGTAGAGAGGTCAGGGGTTAACCTCACACCACCCCCGGGTCTCCTCTCTGAACAACCCGTCCCAGCAACATGTAACTCATCTGATCCCGTAATACTTGTAATAGACCGCATGCAAAAAAAAGACACAGCCTCTCTGGACGGAGCCAGAGAAAGACATGCTGTGTCTTCCGTCAGATCGGACTTGTGCCATTACGATTGCATAGGAGCGATTAAACATAACTGTTTAATACCCACCAAAGGGAAACTACAGAGGAAGATGCATTAGTTAGCGTGAGTAATCCCCCCCAAAGACATACGCATACACATGTAAACACACGTACTGCAACAGAAATGCACACAGGCAGACAGATGACTATACCCATGAGCCTTCTCTCCTCTTTGATTCAGACAGACGGACGTGGGGAAGGAGGATGGACGGACCATAGCACACCACAGCACTGGGGTTGATCGGATGGGGGTGGATGGGTGTAGAAGGAGACAGGTGAGGAGACGATGGAATGAGGAGACAAAGACGTTTAGGGGGAGGATGGACAGTCACAGACGCAGGGTGAGGGGCTCTCTGTCTCACGGCTCTTTATGTCCCCCCCCACCCCCCACGCCCCACACACAAGTAGCTCTGTAAAGGGAGAGACAAAAAGAGGTGGAGGGGAATGGTAAATAGCGTGTTTGCATGGCTTTTGTCATGCATGCTTTCCTTGGTACATCTTACATTCAAAGACTTCTACGCGAACGTGCAACATTTGAGACTTTATGGGTCGACGGCGGCGGCGGCGGCGCAGCGAGAGAGACAGGGGCCCGCCGAGGGACTGGCATCACTCTTACTAGACACGCGTAGAGATCCCCCCGCGGGAGTGCTCATCCACCACGCTTACACTTGACCCATGCACCTGGGGGCACATCCCACATAATCACTGGAACAAACCATAGAGCTCCATCTCTTCTTAATAGTCCCGGGAATCGCCCCCTCCACCCCACCGCCCCACCGCCCCCCCACCCCGTCCGTCCTGACACCATGAATAATAACCCTACAAATGGACAGGTGATTCGCTGTCGCCCTGACACTAGCCGGGGCTGACGGTATCGGACGCTCCACACACCACTGTGGGCCATTCGCCCACAGCGCATAAATCTTTCAGCGATTTCACCCCCCACACACACACCCCCCCCCCCCCCCGTATCCTGCCTCCTCCTCTTCCTCTTCCTCCCGCTACACCTACACCTCACTGCACCACTACAGAGCGGGGGGGGGGGGGGGGGGGCGCGCTGGACGTTCCCGGGATCCCTATTCCCGACGCAAACCCTCCGGGGGCAGCATGGGTACTTAACCTCCCAAAACGTCAAAGACCGGGAGGGCTGCTGTGAGCTCTGCTGCGTCAGGAGGGGAGACGGTGGAAAAGGCTGTGTGTGTGTGTGTGTGGGTGAGTGTGTGTGTGTGTGTATGCGTGTGTGTGTGAGTGTGTATGTGCATGTGGGCAGGGTGAGAAGAGGGGATGTGGGGGTGGAGCGGAGGTGGGAGGCATAGGCACACTGAAGTGAGGTTGTGAGAAGAGGTGGGGGGGGCGGGGGGGGGGTGGTGGAGGGGGAGGGCGGTCTACTGCGGCAGTGCTCCGAGGTTAGAGCCCAGCTTATCTCTAATTGGCTGCTTTTGTTATCGGGAAGCGCGGCGGCGGATGACTTTGCACAACTGACCAATCGGAGTGCACTGTACCCCTGTGTGTGTGTGTGTGTGTGTGTTCCTGGCACGGGCAAAACAGCCGCCATGCAGACACACACCGGTCGGTCTGTTGGGGGGGGGGCCACCGTAGATAACTGACAACCCACATGGGGGTGGGTGGGTGCTTCCCTGGTGGGTCTGGTTGGCTGCCTACTGTACACCGTCATGTATAATGGATGCGCTTCCCGGTTGCCGCAGTGACACGCCGGGGGGGGGGGGGGGATCCAGAGACGGCGGGCGGCGGGCGGCGGGCGGCGGGGCGGCGGGTTGCGTCGCCCCGCGCCACTTAGGCATAAGAAGGCGAGCGGGAACTGCGGCGCGAACAAGGCCTTTTGTACCGCCGCCTGAATGGAATTAGCGTGGCGTGAATTGTGATTAATGGCTTATTTTGACAAGGGGGGGGGGGGGGGGGGGGGGGCTACGCTTGAGTATCATGTGATTATAAAGCAATTATGAGCGATGGTTGTGCTTGTCACCACGTAACATCAACAGCTATGAGTGAGACGAGGCCGCGGTGGAACGCTAACAAGTGTGCTAATGGTGGACCAGACGTAGAGAGCGGTGCTGGCAACGCAAACTTTACACTTTGGAGAAGAAAGCATTTTTCACTTTTTACTAAATGTTTTGCTGTATTGTTTAATTGAACTATATTGAGGTCGAATTACACTAATTATCGACTCTACTATCTAATAATTATGATTCAATATATCAACGCAATTATTCACAATGCTTACACCTTTAAAAGGTCACGAATCTGATGTTTAGTTGAATATCGAGGCCCTGCGGCGTGTGTTTGGGCTCCTCACCCAGCCCCAGGATGGTTCCACCACCACCTAGCACATTCAGTCATCTGCTGCTCAACTCATCTGCTTATAGAAGGGTATTTCTGTTTCCCACGCTAAAGGTCCTCTGTTCCGGTGCAGTCAGCTGCTGAGTAGCTGTATGAGGTGTTGGGAGCAGCAGTGTCTGATGGCTCACATCAGGTCAAGAGGCTGCAGTACGTCTCAAACCACTGCAGGGTCTGGCAGAGGTGGCTTCAGTCCAACCTGCCCACCGCTACCAAGGAGTGGGTGCGTGTTAATTAGCGTGTCGAATGCTGGATTGAAGGACAATATCCATACAAGAATGAGTAGACTATCTCACTATTTCTGACACAATAAGAATGCGCACATATTTGGTACAAATAGTGCATTGACAGGGAAGTGATGGCATGAACCATTTTAGGCTTCCCTTGTATAATGTTTGGCCTTTCTTCACTGGTGTATGAACCGTAATCACGTCTTTGTTGTTAAACGCTAGCCGGGTGGAGGAACTGAATGCGTAATTCCACATTTAGTTCCAGACCCAGGCGGCATCTAGGGCCCGTGTGCCCACCTGGGCGGTAACATT
>NW_028179544.1:7500-10000 GCF_964030765.1 Micromesistius poutassou | reverse complement strand
GGACTCTAAAAATAGAGTTTTAAGCACCCCTTGCCAACACACACACTGTGAGCATCTTTCTGTGTGGGAGATCTGAGAGCCCACGGAGGCAGTGACATCACACCTCGGTTTAAGAGGCTCCCAAAATACAGTGTCCCCGGAAAAGCTATCATCCATGAACCTATGGCCATCAGCACACACACACACACACACACACACGCATGCATACACACACGCACACACGCACAAACACACAAATCCTCACACTTACAGACTTTGAAAAAAAACCTATTCAATAGAAGGTTAGGCATAGCCTTATTGTGTGCTAATCGTGTTTCACTTAGCAAGATAACGTACCTTCCATGAGGTCTTTGACCTAGATAATTATTATCCACCTAGTATAATTCACAAAATAGTAATATGATTCTGTTGGGCGATTTAAAAGGTCAAAGGTTCTGGGAACGAGAATGTCTGTGTTGAAGCCCGGTCTGTTGAACCTAGTTGATACAGCGTTCACTTTTTTGTCAAGTTAGCCGATGAAAGAAAAACATATAAAGAGCTAACAAAAGATACTATGAAGAGAGCGTTTGAGAGACATACATACTGTAAATATAGGAATAAAGAGAGAGAGAGAGAGAGAGAGCGAGAGAGAGAGAGAGAGAGAGAGAGAGACTCTCTCACTTGACCAACTGATCGATAAGACGTGGATGAGAGGATATTTCTAAGCACAGGCCGAGGTCCGATACTTAAGTGAATCACAACGCATGTTGATAATTGACTTTGACCTAGTAGGCAATTAGAGGGCTTTAGATTCAAATCTCGTATCCCATAGTGTCACATGGTTGATACACATCCATTGCACGCAGCACAACCGTGATCGCAATATCAAGTGTGTTCTGTCATCCTCGCTGGCACAGCACATTTAAACATCTGCGGCCGCAAGCCTGGATCTGACAAGACGTTTGTTGGGGGTGGAGCAGTCACAAGCCGAGCGGGGTCCAGAGAACGCCGGCATTATCACTGTTATATATAGGCCTATATACATGTGTATTTATACAGCAGTATCTCACCACCTCACCTAGCAGGCAACCCCCAGCCATGCATGGCACACACACGGTGATGTCACCGTCAACATGCTTAGAACTAAACACATACGATTTTATGATCACATGCATATTTAACCCCCACCCTCCAGGTTTTATTACCCATGTGGATCCGTCCACAGCTGTGCTAAGCCGAGGGCTGGGGGGGGGGGGGGGGGGGGGGGGGGTAGGGGCTGGGGGAGGCGGCGGCTTGAGGCTGGGGGGAAGTGGCCTTGAAGAGCTACAATAGACACCGTTGAAACAACCACATTGATCCTCTCTCACGCAATCACTACATGACACAAGTGATGACAGGTGCAGAACGCGAAAGAGAGAGAGAGAGAGAGAGAGGCAAAGCTCCCCGCACCCCCCTTCTCCTCGAGGGAGGAGCAGAGGAAGAGATAGAAAGACGGGTGGATAAATACATGGAGAGAGGACGAGAGGAGGATGGACAGAGAGCGAGATCCTGACCTGCTGTGAGAATATGCATGCACAAATAATACGTGACAATGGTGCATATCCTTTTCCATAGGTATCTTTCGGATTGTTTCGTAACAGTTGCGCAACCGCTTTCGTCCAAAGTTAGACCGTGACCCCGGTCTACGTGGGCAACATAGAATAGACTGTGAGGGATCCTGTGCAATGTAAACAGCTGATCCTATAGAGGCGCTGCTAAGACGGGCCAACACAAACACATGCACACAAACCTACAAACGCACGCGCACGCACACACACACACACACACACACACACACACACACACACACACACAGAGGCGCATGCTCCCACACACATGCAAGCACACGTACACACAAACGCATGCTCCCGCACACAAGTAAGCCCAGACCCACACACACACACACACACACACACACCACACACACACACATCATGTACACGTCAAAGGGACCAGATATTGCGATGAGGAACGTGGGGCAGGTGGGGCAGGTGGGGCAGGTGGGGCAGGTGGGGCAGGTGGGGGGGGACCCGGTCTGTTTAACTTGTGCCGCAACACACACAAAAACAACCTCTCCTTTCCCATCATGCCCCTTGTTCAACTGTTTAGAATGGAAGACACGTATAAGTGTAACCACATTGGACACATTCTAACTATTCCATAATGCAACTCTCTTTCCATTTGCAGAAACAACAGGAAGGAAGACAATGACATAATGAGACCATATTGTCACTTTGGCTCCGCCTCTTGTTTAATTGAGATGTATCACTTTCTAATTATACATTTTTCGTAATTAGAGTAATTGCATAATTACACTTGGTCGATAGTCAATGTCCCTATCCGGGGGGGGGGGGGGGGCAATGCAATGCATTGCAAGATCTCCTTTCTCCCCATTCTTGACGCACAAAAGCAGCTGACGGTTGACAGATGGTTCGGTGACTGAAGATGGGGGAGTCTATTGGACAGACTGGAGGTTTATGAG
>NW_028179545.1:0-13712 GCF_964030765.1 Micromesistius poutassou | reverse complement strand
GCTATCTATATGAGCCCATAAACCCAAGGCAAAAATAAACATGTTTATTAAACAATATATTGAGTATCATCTAACTTTTTCCATTTTTCTCCTTGTTAGTCAACAAATACCGGCAGAGAACATCTGGATCGCATGCCCAAGGAAGAAGCCCTCTGCATCACTCCCACCCCGGACACCAGCGAGCTCACAGAGAGATGGGGAATTAACTTAAATGGTCAGTTTTTGTCACATAGGATACGTGGCAATATACGTTATTATCTCTAATTCCACAGTGAAATCTCGTTCACCAGATATCATTCGCTGGCCAATCATATATTTCTGCTGCTAATTGTGTATATCTATCGTCTATCCTCCGACCCACCAGGCACCGAGGGGGCCGCCTTTACAAGTCCCTCTAAAAACATCAGTGACACAGCCATCCAACGCTGCCAGAAGGACTGGGAGCCTGGCCTGAGCCAGAGGCAGGAACAGAGTCCGGACACCCACTCACCGGGTCCGGCCGGACCTCTGTACCAGAACACCTATGGCATGGAGGACCTCGGCGGCTTTGAAAGGACCGAGTGTGCTAGTGGCAATGTGTTAGACATCGGTGGCATGGACGGATCCACCGAGTCCCCGCCCAGCCGCGTAGGCGAGGACTTGAGTTACATCGGCCATTATGAGGACGACATGGGGGCCTTCGAGAGGCCAGAGCCCCATCAGTCCTACCCACTTAGCCACCCTCAGAGTAGCAGCAGTAGTAGTAGGAGAGGTGCCATTTGTTCCCCGACAGAGTCCCCCTCAGGGGCCAACATAGAGGTGAGCGGAGGGTTCAGTTGTCTGCTGATTAATGAAGAGGGCTACCTTCAGGACCAGAGTGCCCTGTACCCAGAACACGCGCCCGGTGCGTCAGGCAGTCGACTGGGCTTCAGGGGGCAAGACGCGCAGCACAACGGAGAATCGTCGTTGCAGGGCCGTGCAGAGGATCTTTACGGGCCGTCAGAGTCCTTCATCCAAAGTCTAAACATGGGAGAGAGGGTGCAAGTTCAGGTGGGAGGACGGGGAGGGAGGAAACACAATTGTAATCAGTGCTCCATGTCCTTCCCCGACTCCTCTTCTCTGAAGGCTCATAAGCAGCAGACGCACAGCGTCGGCCAACGACCCCCGTACTCCTGCAATCAGTGCGGGAAGACTTTTACCCAAGCCCATAGCTTTAAAGTCCACCAGAGGATCCACTCGGAGCAGGGACTGCACCTCTGTAACCACTGTGGCAAGGGCTTCCCCGGCATCGCCGACCTAAAGTCACACAAGTGTAACCAAACTGGTGACAAGCCGTACTGCTGTACTGTGTGCGGGAACAAGTTTAGCCGCCTGTGGAATCTCAAGCTGCACAGACGCATTCACACACAGGAGAAACCTCACCGGTGTAGCATGTGCGATAAGAGCTTCACGCGGGCAGACATTTTGAAGGTCCACCAACGTACCCACACGGGGGAGAGACCGTACTGCTGCGCTCTGTGTGGCCTCAGCTTCAAACGCCTGGACCACCTCAAGTCACATCAGCGCAAACACAAGTCCGATCTTTGAGTTTGTATCTGTTTAAACCAGTGTCCTTGTATTCACTTTTATTGATGTTAGTATTTTGGTATGTTACTATTTTATTTTTTCAATTGTAATTGCATTATATTATTTAGAGCTAGTGAGATGTCATTTTTGCTTCCATGGTGCCACAGTTTCAATGGAATATTGTAGTTGGAGTATTTGGAGGATCAACGAACAGTGTATTCAATATTATGTGTGGCTGGATTGAACTGTACAGCATCAGAGATAATTTGTGTCACAATCAAAATACTTGTGTTTGCATTATAGGAAATGAAGATTTCATGGTCTAAAGTCCATTCCAGTTTATTGCTGTCATTAAGGTTCATTATATTCTTCTGTGACTGTTTTTTTATTTGTTTGTGTAATACCATTTCTTTTGGTGGCGAAATATTCAGAATATCGGTAATATGTGTTTTTATATTGGGATATGTTTGATTTGTACTCTTTGCCATGGCTACATTTATGCTTGTTACATACTGTGTATTGCTGTTCATTTAAACATTTTAATAAAATTCAGAATAAGGTAATTACATCAATTATAGGCCTACATTGAAGCTGAAACGGGGTCAAAACACACATTGTCCTGCTTTGACATTGGACAGCCAGTATTATATTTTTGTGCAAAGTAGTAGATGTTTTAGGGGTGTAGCCCGGGTAATTAGCTTTGGTCGACTAATGTAACACGATACAGGGAAATTATCCGTAATATTACGCTTCAAATGAAAACAACGACGTTTCCGTAATGAATGTAATGTATTACTTTATGGCTGTAAGGTATAAACAGCCTGTAGGGTTAGGTGTAAAACGCCTTTTGTTTATCGCTGAAAGAGCACCAAGCGGCCACCGTACCGTCGGGTTGACGCGTACGTAAACAATAACAAAAACCTGGCGAATGGCTGCCTAAAAAAAACAACATACACCACAATGTTCAACTTAAGACTCAAATACTTTAATTTAATATAAATAAGTGATATTATAATTTCACGATGTCCGATACGTGTTTCCATTTTGGCCCAATGTCATCGCCATAGTGGATCAATAAAGTTTCAGAGGAAAAAAAGGCGCTAGCTTTATTCCAGAGTAGCATGTGTACTTTACGTTAATTCGGTTGACTTAAATTAATCTGATGAGTAGTACATCAAGGTTGTGAAGACGAAAACCACCTCCTGACCTTTGCCTTCTACTGGTAGATGGATTCGTTTCCTCGGTGATTAAATATTCGTCTAATGCTAGCTAACGTGCTAATGCTAACGATGCAAGGGCTCTCCAGTGGTACATGGCATTAGTATGCATGGTTATTATAAGTACTGCGCATAGTATACATAGACAGATACATATATATACCCATAGTGCAGTTTTTAAGAACTTTCGGGGTTGAAAAAAAAACCGATTGTAAATCAACACCATCATTATAGTGGTTTAAACCCAAACATCCACCACAGTTTGGGGGTCCATCTCCATCATGTCAGACATGGACACCCTGATCGCCGGGTTCCAGACCCAGCTGTCTGATGTCATGGAGACCATCCTGAAGACGGCGATGTTCGAGGTGACCAGGCTGGTGGAGGACGGACTGTTCGAGCAGCTGAAGAGCAGGTGTCACGAGGTGGAGACTCTGAAGGTGCAGCTGCAGCTGACAGAGAGCAGGCTGGGTGATGGGGACTTCATGATGAGGACCAGTGATGAAGTGTGCCATTTCAACCGTGCGGACGATCCCTTTAGTGCACCCCCATATGGGGCAGAAGATGGGCTTGAAACACTGAATTCCGGTGAGTACAATGTTTTGTATTTGTAATGTGTTGTTCATTTGAGGGATACTGTTATATGCTTTTACTTATTTGACTTGTGCTTTCTTTAGGTGTTACAGAAGAGTGTCAGTTGAAACAGGAAATAATCTTTATGGACCATCATGTAAAAGGCTGTGGACAGAAAGTGATGACAAACGCAGGGACGACACAGGTGGCTGAAAAGCTCCCCAACAGTCTCAGCCTTTTCACTCATTCACAGGTGGGTGACATTGACTTGAAGAAAACGTGATGCAAAAGGCAGGATTTAGGGTATAAGATCGATGCTAAATCAGTATGTACAATGGTATAGGGGACGCTGCAGATATACACTCATGCAATTTACTCTGAGATAAATGTGGTTTCATTTTTACAGCACATTTGTGTCCAATTAGTTTGTCTATACGGTCTTCTGTTCCTGTTCAGGAACCCAGTGAGAAGTCTGATGTGGTTGTGAAGGTGGAAAATGAGGCCCAGCCTTCCTGTTCCGTCGAGCACCAAGAGGTCCCAGGGGGTTTAAGTGACGGTGAGATCTCTTCAGCGATTATTACACGATACTTGTTTGGGATAAAATGCATTCATTTGGTGCATTTAATGAGTATAATACATTTCTTTAAGGCTGTTTTAACGTTTCTTCAAGGCTGTTATTACCAGCAAGAGCAATTTGCTGGTAATTAGATTTGCTGGAAATTTCAGACCCAGTAAATCAAACCCAAAAATCGATTCTATAGTGAGCCATGAATACAAATGGTTATCCCTCTTACATGCAAGAGGAAAACTAATTCAGGACTTGAAAGTCTAAAGGCAGACACACCAAACTTATGTCGAAGGCAGACTGTTGAGTTCATGTCTTGGCCAAAAAGTTGCACTTGGAAGATCCCGGACTGACACTCTCGCTCAGACAGTTTAGTTATATAGCTACCTCTATTTCAGAAGAGGAACTGTCCATACATGTGCTGTGACATGCATGCGCTCGATATTATATTGGGAAAAATAAAACGGCGTACTTCTGTGTTATTACTAATAACGTGGTACATTAAAATAGTTGGGCCTTAGCTAAGCCTACAACTGTATGACGCCTTTCCAAGATATGCTTCACTTTATTGAGTTTTTCCAATAAGATCTCCATTTCTCACTTGTCCTACAGGTGTAGGTGGATCTACATTTCACAGCCTGGATGAAATGACAGATTTACAATCTACACAGACAGCGAGAAGCTCCAAAGAGTCACCAGGGACCGTCAGACAGAACGGGCTCTCTTCTACAAACGCCTTCCCTGAGGACCAAGAAGACTTTGTTTTGCCCTTGGACATGGACTCCGAACACAGGGGTTTGTCTCTCTTGCAAAACCACATGCTAAGTACTGCCAACGACTCTGACACAGCCCTTCCAAGCGAATCACTAAAACGAATGGACCATCAACGGATGCAGCCGGTGTCGTCCGAGGCAAGACTACAAATGAGCCATGCGGGAGATGTGGTTATCAAGCAGGAGATGGTTTTAGATTCCGACGAGGAGGAGGAGGAGGCACTGCTGGGAAAACAGGCAACAGACTCGGCAATCCCATTCCCCTCGTGTCAATTGAAGAATCACAAGGTGAGATTGAACGTTCCCGGCCACAGCTTTATCTCCCATCGGGCCAAAGTGCAGGAAGCCGCCAAGCGGCATTTCAAAATGGGCACGAGTCTCGCATTGAAAGCCGGCGTCAGACCCTACCAACCGATAAGAAGGACCCATCTCACGGTCTCCTCCGGTGCAATCACGGGCCATTCTCTGGCCGCCAGCTCCAACATCCAGCACAGAAATCCCTTCTCATTCAAATCGGCTCCCTCTCCGCACGCCGTGCAGCCGGCCGCCCTCGGCAACAAACAATTCACGGCCGATTCCCGAAATGGGCCGCCCTCGGTCGGCAGCAAAGCCCAGTACCCGGCCCCCGGCTCCCAGCACCCCGGCCTGCTCTCGTGCCTCGGCTCCGCCCCGCAGGGCCCCAGGCATCGCTGCGGCCAGTGCGGCCGCTGTTTCGCCGACTCGAGCAACCTGAGGGCCCATCTGCAGACGCACACGGGGGAGAGGCCCTTCAGCTGCTCGCTGTGCGGCCACAGCTTCACCAAGCTGAGCAACCTGAAGGCGCACCGCCGCGTGCACACCGGGGAGCGGCCGTACTGCTGCATGGCCTGCGGGAAGGGCTTCACGCAGAAGTGCAACCTGAAACGCCACCAGAGGATCCACCTCAATGTCTGATTCTGTCCAGTGACTGGAGAGGGGGGGGGGGGGGGGCGTGTGGGTGTTTGGGTAAGAGAGAGAGAGAGAGAGAGAGAGAGAGAGAGAGAGAGAGAGAGAGAGAGAGAGAGAGAGAGAGAGAGAGAGAGAGAGAGAGAGAGAGAGAGAGAGAGAGAGAGAGAGAGAGAGAGAGAGAGAGAGAGAGAGAGAGAGAGAGAGCGTGTTTGACTAGAGGGGCGGGCGGGGGGGGGGGGTTTGGGGGTGGTGTGGTGTGTGTGTGTGTGTGTGAGAGAGAGAGAGAGTGAGTGTGAGTATGTGAGAGTGTAAGAGAGAGAGAGAGTGTCTGAGTGTAAGAGAGAGAGAGTGTATGAGAGAGTGAGAGAGAAAGAGCGACTGATAGTTTTGAATTTTAATGCGGGCCAATATTACAAGAGTATTTCCTTTTTTATTATATTTCTTATCTGGTGCAGACCCACTTTCATAAGTCACTGATTAATACGTGTAAATGATTTGTGGAACTGCATACTAATGTCTATATTAGGGGTCCATAGTCTATTGGAATACAACCAGTATGTTTCGCAAAGTCGTATGGACATGCAGCATTAAACACTGTTAGCCAAACCCATGGGTTGTATACGTTTTCACTGTGGTTTGTTGACTGTGACTGTTCCAACTTTGGAGATGGGAAGTCTCTTTGGGGAGACATGGGTTCAGTATAAATAATGTCTGGAGCAGTTCAAGACCAGTACGATGTAAATTATAAATGTATATGTAGGCCACATTTTTTCATGATAAACCACTCAAGCCCCTTTTTAAAAAAGGGAACATTTATTATGGAGTAAATATGTATTTTTTATACATTTCATTTCTTATTAATTAGGTTTTGATTTTGCGCAAACTTTCTCGTGACATTTTTGAACTAGGGTGTGTGTCGTTTTATTTGTAGATGTCTAAACCCCATGAGTTGTAACCCTCTGTCCTTAAACAGTGTTGCAGAATATTAATATGAATATTTTCATATTAATTATCATAATTATCACCCCTCTATCATAGTGCATGTGAGAGAGTCAAAGCTGGTGTGTGTGATGAGCAAACTGCTCATCAAGTTTGTGATAATATATTTTGATGAAAACCATACATTTGATAATAAATAATATACTGCAATCCTATGTGTAGGCCCTGCAGGCTCAGGGAATCTTTGCAACATGGTGTCGTGTCGTTCACAGGTTCCATCGTTCAGATCCTTGTTTCTTTTATGTATGACACAAAGACAATGTGATAAACGACCCATATATTCAAGTTACATCCTTGTCCTCCCTTGCTTACCCTACTATAAAAGTATCATAAGCTGACGTTGGGTGTTTGTGTACGGTTGGTCTTAATATGCACTTATTTATTTGGCCTCTTGGTGGCAGTATTTCTCCTACGATGGACCTCCGCTCGGGTGGAAGGCGTTCGGTACAAGTACCTTCATTTATAATTTATTAGAGGTTTATCTCCGATACTTGGTGGCTATGACATTTTACTATCACCCCTCTGCTGTTAATGTGTCGGTATTTGGCACATCACTTGTTCCGTTAAAATAATGGTGCTGTTGCTGTCATCACATGGGTGAAACTGAAACCGACAGGGAGCTGAAATGACCAGTAATACTGGTATTGGCTAATGGGTTATTATGCTACTTTAAAACGTCTCCTGATTAATATGTGAAAATACATATCTAGATCCCTACACACACACACACACACACACACACACACACACACACACACACACACACACACACACACACACACACACACACACACACACACACACACACACACACACACACACACACACACACACACACATATATATATATGCCTGGTTTCTGCTGCAGAGCATAAATCTCAGAAAGGATCTGCAGCACCAAAAAGTCTGATCCAACATGCCCAAGGAGTGTGATGAATGAATGGCTTTTATTTATTTATTTTTATTATAAACTAAAGTTAAAAAAAAAAAAAAAAAAATTCTCCCACCCACATGAGTCACCCCGGCTCCACTCTGCCTGCTGCACCTAGCCACGGTGATCTCGCTCGGGAGAGCAGCAGCGCTCCGGGCCGCGGCGTGCTCCGCCTACAGCTCTATCAACCGAGAAGGATGAGATTTTTCCAGTCCTGCCAGCCCGGATTCGGTTGAGTCTCAGTGTCACGGGATCCGTTGCATCACACGCCCGCTTAAACAATGGCTCCTCTAACGGTAGCCTAACCGTTAAAAGCATCCCACAAAGAGCCACGCGGGTCCATGCGGGCTGCCTGCCTTTTGCAGTGGCAGAAGAGAAACAGTCCTCCGTTTTTTTCTCACCCCAGGGTTTAGATAGAGGGTGAAACGGTTCATCATTGGCTGTGTGTGTGTGTGTGTGTGTGTGCGTGTATGTGTGTGCGCTTGTGTGTGTGTGTGTGTGTGTGTGTGTGTGTGCTTGTGTGTGTGTGTGTGTGTGTATGACACGTGTTGTGTGCGTGCATGACGTGTGTTTGTGTGCACGACACGTGTGTGTGTGTGTGTGTGTGTTTGTGTGTGCAAGACACGTGTGTGTGTTTGTGATACGACCGTGTGTTTTGTGTGTGTGTGTTTTGTGTGTGTGTGTGTGTGTGTGTGTGTGTTTTTGTGCATGTGTATGTTTTTGTGCATGTGTGTGTGTGTGTGTGTGTGTGTGCTTCTGCGTGTGTGTGGTGTCACGGCATCAGCCTCCCCCAGCACCCCGTCTGGCGGCCTGAGCTCCGGAGCTCCGCCGCCGCCCACCGCTCTGCCTGACCGGGGTCGTTATGGTGGGGTTGTTTCTAACGACATCGGATTGGCCACGGGCTCGTTCGGTAATACGGCAGGGCGTTCCTCTCCATGGGTGCTCATGTAGCCTACTGTATGTCGATGGATAAGGAGAGGAGAGGTGGTTAAAGGGGTAGTTCAGGATTTTGGGTCTCATCATCGGGTCTCATTTCCAAGTGAGCCAGTGTGTTATTTATCATTGGAGACCGTTTTCAACACTTTTCATTCAGTCCTTCTAGTTGCAGGAATCGCTGGTGCTAGGCTAGCGCAAGTCGAGGGGAACTGCTAGCCTGCCAATAAAAACAGTTTTACCCACTCACCTGATGGAAACCAATTATAATGCCCGACTATCGATGTAAATGTTTGTGTTGATAGAATAATATTAGAAATAAAACTATCCTTATATCGCAATGATCACATTACATTTTGGGGGACTACTTTCTCAGCAGCGGCGGAATTTCACCTTGCTCCAACCAATTCACTACAGCAGAAGGTAAACAGAAGCGCACTCCAGGTAATATCAGTCCGCCTCTGCCGTAGCTTGCTTCCAACTACAGGGATTATAAACTAAATGCAATGTGATGCAAGGGTAAGTTTATTTCTAACACTATTCTATCAACACAGACATTTACATCGATAGTCGGGCATTACAATTGGTTTGCCTCGGGAGTGGGTAAAACTGTTTTTATTGGCTAGAAGGACTGAAGAAACCTAGAAGGACTGAATGAAAAGTGTTGAAAACGGTCTCCAATGATAAATAACACACTGGCTCACTTGGAAATGAGAGCCGATGTCCAAAATCCTGAACTACCCCTTTAAGGATGCCCCGCACATGATTGCCTTGGACTTTTTGCGTGATTGCACGTCTTTAAGCCATTGAAAGTAAGCGTTTAACCCGCTGTGAGCTCAAAAGACAATAGTCGCTTGATATCACGAAGAGGTAAAGATGGTGTGTATTGGTTATTTAATTGGGCATTTTAGCGACATTAAACTAAATAAGTAGGGCAGACCTGTCATTTAAACAACAGGGGCCTCTGAATTGTAATTGGACATTTTTAAATACATTATTCAGTGCTAAATATGCTGCCGTCTATCTCGCTATCTGTGCATCGATCCTCTCAACCACCCTTCTACCCTACCTACCTACCCACCTACCCCTGATCCTCTCGTCTGTCTGGCTGCCCGGCACTCGATAGCCCTGACAGCATCTGGGAGACGTGGTAATCGTGTGATCGATGGGCAGAGGTTACTTTTCATTGCCAAGACGGGTTTCGGACAAAAGAAGACGTCACACACAAACATTTCAAGATGTTATTATTTCTTCAATGACACGGCGAATGAAGGGTGGGAATACCAAGGGATGGGGAATCAATAGGTTTCTTCCCCCTCGGCGGTTCTCCACTGACACCGCTTCCATGCTACTCCCGTGCTCTTTGTCAATATCCACAAAGGTGAAAAGCTATTATTGCGGCATGGGAAGAACAGAATGCTGTGAGGGCTAAACGCATTGATCACCCTGCTGTACATCTATCAGATATTCTCTATGCAAACACAACACACACACACACACATGCACACACGTGTCGTGCATGCATGCACACAAGCCCTTCCGAGTCATTACGCCTGCCAAGCCTGGCTAGGTAAACAACACAAATAGCATTCATAGTGTAGAAGATTAGAAAAGAAAAGTCCCACATCGGGCCTTTATTAAACTACAGGCTCCTACCCCCCTCCTCCCTGACAGACTTTCTGTCAGCACTGGTCTCCAATTCAAATACCGTCGCAAAAAGCCCATTTCTGTGAGTGCACAACCTCCAGCGTCTCAACGTTTTATTGGTATTCTAAGATATACGCGCGGGTGCTAGAAATATGTAAATAGATGTGCTGCTTGGATCCAGCTAGACGCCATAAGGAGAGTTGTAGTATAACCCAGACTGAGCAGAGCCGCAATACAGAGTAAACAAATCAAAGGTTTAGGTTTGGGACCTTTGTAGCATGATTGCATATGCATACAGTATTTATTGATGTGGACCTGGGAAATAAAAAAAGAAGACTCGAAACTGGACACCTTATTTTATTTTCGCGCTCAGCATTTGGAGAGGTTTTTCCGAGCTGAACAGCGTTGCAGGATAAGACTGCAGTCCACCACGGTTCAACAATAGATGCTTTAAAAGGATGACCTTACAGTAGGTGCTTCCAAGTTCCAACGCAGCGCACCTCATCGTGGATGATGCACGTGGCCTTTAGCATTCTGAATAGAAGGTTGAGGGGGAGGAGGAGGAAGACGAGGAGAGGGAGGATGAAAGTCAGGCCTGCAAAAGAAATGAGACAATACACTGGATTTCACAGTGAGAAAGAAGAGAGCAGGAATGCGCCCTACATAATGGCTTGCCGGCCGTGCTTTTACAAGAAAAGACATTTTTTATTTGTCCCTTTGTGTATCTGTGCGTGGGTGTGCCCCGTCCAGTGGCGGTGTTGTGATGTATGAACACCTTATTGCACTTAACCCTTCTGGCTATACAGCAATATAACACAAAGACCATCCATTGTTTGTCGCTAAACTTTCACACATGCCGTAAATGGCCAGCACCACACTCGATGAGTGTGTAACTCTCGATGAGAGTTGCTATGGCGATAAGTTACAGTCGTAGATACGCGGGCACAGGGTTGCTCCTTTAATAGTCCAGACAGATATGTGCATAGGCGTAGATTTCAGGGGGGGGAGGCAGGGGATGTGTCCCCCCCATTATTTAGAAAAGGTAGAATTGTCCCCCTCAAAAAAAGAGTTAATGAAAAACATTTCGGGGGGCTCAAAACATTTATATATCCTTCTGACCTGTAAATACGTTTCCCAATCATTTCAGACACCCCTATAGTGGACCATGACATCTTAGCGCTGCCGCACAGTCACAAGCATGTGCGCAGCCAGGCACGTTACTCTCGTATACGCTTGGTCCATGGATCAGGTCCGGTCAGGTTAGGAGTCGTGGTCTTTATACAGTCTATGGTTGCGGGCGCAGACAGTGACAAGAGCAACAGGTTGGTGTCTGCATTAGTGTCCCGTTAACTGTATAGAGGTGACACCACAAAGTATACGAGTTAATGCCAGACGAGGTGTCCAATTGTCAGTAATGAATGGACGGCGTGGAGGCGAGAACTGTCACTAAGTAAATTTCCTATACGTAGTAAAGAAATTTCCGCCATGAATTAATTCAGAAAAGGCACAAATTGTTGAATAAAAATTCACCAGAATGCAGGAAATGAAGTGTTTGACGCTCAAAATTCGGACCCTTAAATCAGACAGGCTTCAGCCAGGCTACCGACCAGCAGACAGGTTGCATGCTAACAAACCCACAAACTGGACAACTCTCAAAAGAAAACAGCCGATCGGATGA
The DNA here is from genome assembly GCF_964030765.1 of Micromesistius poutassou. Classification (NCBI taxonomy): domain Eukaryota; kingdom Metazoa; phylum Chordata; class Actinopteri; order Gadiformes; family Gadidae; genus Micromesistius; species Micromesistius poutassou. Next base: position 1,924 of record NW_028179545.1, on the reverse strand, counting down.
GAATTGCAGGGGAGAGAATGTGGCATGCGTGGTGTTGGGGAAAGACGACGGGACAGGACGACAATGAAAAATATCCCAGCTGGCAAATCCATGTCTCATGAATGTAATAAAACAGAACACTGTGTCTGTTTGTACAACAGCAGGTCACATCGACCAGCTCCCTGGGTGCCGGGTGCCTCTGCTCAGGGTTTCCGATGCAGATTATTGAACGGGAGAACAGACAGTGTCAATACATGCAGAATCCAGTTGAGTGAAACTTCACATGGACAGCATGGAGGGCGACAACATCCAGTCAACATCCTGTCTGACGCATCGCATTGCACACGGCGCACTTCAGAAAGAGTAGTGGAAACGCCGGCTGACGGATCGGCAGGCCTGGGGCGTTAGCGCTAGCATGCCTTTGGTCCGCGGTTTCGTACTGTTGTTAGCAGACCCAGATTAAAGCACAGGCTTGCCTTGGCTGCAGCCTCAGGGCACCACGTGTGCAAGGGGCCCTGGATTGGCCAGACTATTACATACACTTTTTCTTAAGATGAAAGAAAATCTTGACCCCTATTGGCACCCCAACAAGAATCATTAAAAGGTAGATGTTTGGGCCATGTCACGTGGCCAGGTTCATAAAGCCAATTTTTTTTTTTTTTTTTTTTTTTCAAATAATACGTCACGGCTACTAGACAGCAAAGTTTCTGAAAACAAATGTGATAGAGGAGCGAAAAGCGAATGTTTTTGTATGGCTTTGTTTTATTATTAGAATATTGCGCAGCGGTTGGATTTGTGTCTCTGTAAGTTGTGCCTCAGTAAAACAAGGGTGTTCTGTACTGCTGCTGATGCTGTAGGCTCACCTCTTGGGTTAGAAATCTAAAAGCTGTTACCAGCTTGCAGATGCACTGTGAATGCCTTTTTAGCTCACTCTGGCAGTCGGTCGGTTGGTCCACAGAAATACGTGGTCGGGGCAGCTATTGCGAATTCACACTTTGCCACTTTCTGCGGCAGTGCTGTTTTAGTAAAAGCTGTCCTAATGCTTTTACACATGGCACTAAGTTAAGTTTTTTCTGTGTGATCAACTAGTAGCCTAGGGGCCAATGACCTCCTTAATCCCCCCCCCCCCCCCCGCCTTGTTACTGTGGAAAGTAGCTTTTGCTATGGGTAATTGCTATGGCTATGCTTCCATTTGAAGAAGGCTACTTTTGGATTTCTCATGCTCGCCATTCCTGTTTGTCCTTGACTCACTTGTGTCGTTGTGTGTGTCTGACTATGCGTGCATTCAAATTTGCGTATACAACACCCGCCCAACTTTACCTCTGATTGGCTTACCGTGAAATTGTACTCTTCCTCAGCCAATCGCGTCATCGTTAATGTGATTGTCTCGTGCCCGCTGACCAAGGAAAAACAGTCAACAGTAAGCCACTTGGCTCAGAGATCTAGTTGGTCTGATGAAAATACGTTACTGCAAAAAGTAACACCGTTAGTAACGCCGTTATTCATAACGCCGTTATCCCCGTCACTGCTCAACGCACTTCAGCCTTCGGTGGGAGAGGTAAGACAAAGTAAGATGAAGTAAGAAGAAGTAACGGCACGGTGGGATGAGCCTGACACGGCCTGCCAAGTGGTTTGAAAGTGGGGGTAATCCTGCAGGATACAGCCAGGGCCGGGCTCTGTGGTGACCTTCAACAAAGGCAGAGGCAGTCAGGAGAAGACAAGAAGGAGAAAGCAGTGTGTTTCACGTTTTCTCTGATAAAAAAATCTGCACACTTAGTGTGTGAGGGAGGGTTCGGCTCTCCAAAGGCACTCGCTTTTTTTACGTGCATTCGAACGCCTGTTTGAGGGTACTGGTATGGTTCGTTGGGGACGTATATGTCCATGGTGACCTATGCAGGGGCTCCTATTGGTTGGCCTCTGGATAGGGTGGCCACTCACTTACACA
>NW_028179546.1:0-13502 GCF_964030765.1 Micromesistius poutassou | reverse complement strand
GTGTGTGTGTGTGTGTGTGTGTGTGTGTCTCTCTCTCTCTACCTCCCTCCCTGTATGTGTGTGTGTGTGCGTCTCTCTCTCTCTCTACCTCTACCTCCCTCCCTGTGTGTGTGTGTGTGTGTGTGTGTGTGTGTGTGTGTGTGTGTGTCTCTCTTACTTGCTCTGTGTCACAGCCAGGACTTCTATGCTCTACAAAGTCTGCAGTAAACATGGCAGAAATGGAGTGTTCACGTCTATCACCTGCTCTGTGCGTGTGAAAAACCCTTTTGACTCATTATTAGCTGCTTTCAATTGAAGTGCGTTAAAGTGACACATGAGCTGTGTTCGAAATTGTTCCCTCTTCCCTCACTCACTATTCCCTCTATAGTGATTATGATACAGTGAACTATATAGTGTTTATGATACAGTGAACTATATAGTGTTTATGATATAGTGAACTATATAGTGTTTATGATACAGTGAACTATATAGTGTTTATGATACAGTGGACTATATAGTGTTTATGATAGTGAACTATATAGTGTTTATGATATAGTGAACTATATAGTGTTTATGATACAGTGAACTATATAGGGAACGAACAAACGAGAATTCGGACACTACGCTGACCATTTCTAAACGTCATTTGCGTCAGTCAATGCGCCCGCATTGCATTGTGGTACACGGGAGTAACACGTAGGGAACGTCGTATGTTCACTCCGATTTTGGGTGTTTTATTGTCCACCATACAGTGAATGAAATCAACCACTGAGAATTCGACCACCACCACTACAAAATGGCGAGCACCCTAATATAGTGCACCGTATCCGCCATATAGGGAACGACTTCAAACACAGCTACGGTGCGCACGCTTGACACAAATAAAGGAAGTGGACCTGCAGGCCAGAAGGGGACTTGAACCCCTAGAAATCACAACACTGTCACACGGCTGCGTGTAATCTCCTCTTTGGAGTTTGATATGACTCCTTACGCAGTTGGCCGAGCTCACACACCTCAGAGCCCTTATATCATGGGCTTTGCGATAAACCCAGGTAGCGCCGTGTTATTGTGCTTCTAAGTGTATTGCGGCTACGGTGGCAGGGGGCAGCTGTGGTTACTCTGTTCATTTTGACTGTGGAGGGTATCAACAAGGGTATACCCAGCCTCAATACCCCCCCCCCCCCCCCTCAGGGTTTAACCAGTTCACTCTGAAATGTGGTGGTTTGTTCCAGGAAGTAAAATACTTTTTTTTTTTTTTTTTGGTAGTTTGTAAAGTGACTATGGCGAAGCACATAGTGTTTTTGGACAAAAAAGCATGAATGCAGTAGTAAGTATTTTAAGACGTACTGCGGGATGTGGTGAGCTGTATTGCGGCGGCGGTATTTGACCGGTAGCTTTAAGTTCCTCAGTGTCAGGGGAAACAACAAGAAAGAGGAGGGGCACCAAGTGGACAAGTGTCAACACTGTGTGTGTGTGTGTGTGTGTGTGTGTGTGTGTGTGTGTGTGTGTGTGTGTGTGTGTGTGTGTGTGTGTGTGTGAATGAGTGAATGAGTGAACGAGTGAGTGAGTGTGAGTGAGTGGAGGAGGTCTGAAGCCTGGAGAGAGGGACTGTACACAGCATAGAGAGGAGAGGAGAGGAGAGAGGGAGGGAGAAATGTAAAAAGAGCCCAATGAGAAGAGGGTTAAGAAAGGTAGTGAGAGTCACAGATCTACATTTTTTTTCAAGGGGGTTGCGTCGCTCTCTCTCTCAACCTGACAACACTAGCTTTGCATTCCCAAAGACCAAACTGTTGAGTTTGCCGTGAGTGAGACAGAGTTTCAGTTTGATGACTATATTCTTTATGAAATAAGTGTATTTTTGAGTTCAGGTAATAAATCCGTAGAGCAATGAGATAATGCAGGTCTAGTTCGCAGGTTCTGCTTTGGCATATATATATATGAATGGCCTGATTTCATTATTTCTGTGTTACATGCTTACAATGTTAGAACCTGAAAATATGCCAATATAAATACACTTTTGTCTTCTACATTAATCTATGTCATTTTGTCACTGTCACTAAAATAATATGTAATTTAGAAAAAAAAAAATGGTGTTAAATCCTATTTATTTGCCAGTCCCCAACAGCCAGTTTGTGAACGTTGTACTCTGCTCCAAAATCCAGACCCCTTCTTTTCGTGACGTCGAAGTGACTTTTTTTCGGAGGCGCGTCCGGACGAAGGGAAAGCTGGCGCTGAGAGGGTAGGCTGTCCCCATGGCGTGTCTGGAGGCTCCGTACAGGGACCAGTGGCTGGCCAGCTCCCAGAGCATTAAGCCTGGAAGCTTCTGTGACATTTATGGGACGGTATTAGGCAACCTTAGGGATAACATGTCCCCACGCATTCCTCAAACGCTCAGCCCCAAAAAGCATCTTTCAAATCGCACTTACTCGCTTAACTGTGATTTTTTTTGTCCTCGTGATCTTCTTGACAGAGGAGCAATAAGTGTGGCTGAGTTTAATCACCCAAACGCAACATTAATTTGTAGTCATTCAGATACATTAGTCAGAGAATTTGTTTCCCCAAACCCAAGGCCTCAGGTGACAAGCTGTACTTCATGTGTGCAATACGGAGAAAAATGTTAACGCTAGACACATCAAGTGAGCATCCAGCCAAGAAGCTGCCAGGTCTCCATATCTGTACATCCATCAAGCTCTGGATGGATCTGTCTGGGGTACGTTCTGTGCTGGAAAATGTTTACATATTTAATATATCAAATATCATATTACGGTACAACTGGTGCTGATCTTTCTCGGATTGCCTTACGAGTGACGGTAAAATATGACAAATTGTCAAGGTGTACCAATTTCAGTTTTTTTTTAAGAACCTCCGAAGTCTGTGTCAACACGAGGCAGAACCAGTTTTCTTTAATATTCTATAATATCCCTCCCTCCCTCCCTCCCTCCACCCTCCACAAACCCTTAAGCACTGACGCACGTAAGCAAATATCCAGATGGGTCTTTCTATCTCGGTGGTGGTGATTACGTTTCTATGCTGTGACAGCGGGGAGACGGGGAACATGATGCAGATGATGGAACGAGACCGGGCTCCAGAATCTGGACAGAACCATGCAGGACCTTTGCAGTAACACAATGACAAGGGCCCGTGTAGTGGTAACAGTCACACACGTACACACACACACACACACACAAGCATGCACGCCCACACACAGGAACACAGGCACACACTCACACACAGTCACACACACACACACACACACACACACGACGGGTACAACAGGGAGAGGGCATGCACGGCAGAGAAAACTGAAGGTGGCGATTCTAAGATGGATGGAGAAAAGAATTTTGAGAAGAGAGTCAGGGCTGAGATCTCTTTATCCCCCTGTAGCGGGGGAGATAGGCAGAGAGAGAGACCAGGAAGTGGCAGAGGTGGGGGTGGGTGGTGGGGTGGGGTGGGGGGGGGGGGGGGTGTCGCTGCTGTGACCCTGTCCTCACTTCAAGCTCTCCCTCACGGAGCCATTTCCTGTTTTTGACCTGAAATCTTTATTTTTAGAGATGCCATTGCTACGCTTCGATCTGCTGCCACCGCCGTCCGTCTACCCTCTCATAGTGCACACAGCGCCGACTGCGCCCCGGGAATGAGTCAACACCGGGAATGAGTCCCCGGGCAGAGCACGGGGGGGGGGGGGCCAGCCCGGCTCCGAGAGGGCAGGGTGTCGGGGAACAGGACAACACTCTCTCTCTCTGTCTCTCTTTCTCTCCGTCTCTCTCTCTCTCTCTCTCTCTCCGTCTCTCTCTCTCTCTCCGTCTCTCTCTCTCTCTCCGTCTCTCTCTCTCTCTCTCTCCGTCTCTCTCTCTCTCTCTCCGTCTCTCTCTCTCTCTCTCCGTCTCTCTCTCTCTCCGTCTCTCTCTCTCTCTCTCTCTCTCTCCGTCTCTCTCTCTCTCTCTCTCCGTCTCTCTCCGTCTCTCTCTCTCTCTCCGTCTCTCTCTCCCGCCGCTGCGTTACATGACCACATGTGCTTGGTTCTCGACCAAGCACTGCAATTCAGTTCCGGATGCAACCTCAATCGTAATCGACAACCTCGACGTCGTCAACGTTGGTGAGGGTCCTCACACGCTCGGCCCTAAAGCGGCCCGTGTTGCCAAGACGCACACAGAACGTCCCGCCAAAAACATCAAGACCATTGTTTTTTTTTAACGGTGTGCAGCAGCCACCGCCGCCGCCGCCGCCGCCACGGAAGTCTGCAGTCCAGTCGGAGCGTCAAACACTGCTCAAAATCTCAAGTGTCCCCACGACTTTGTGCACTTCCTGTCTGCATTGGCCGTGCCGTGACCGCGCCGCTACTTCTCTATTCCGTTTAAACGAATCTTCCAATCTGTGAATCTATGCCCCTCGTGGTATACCGTCGTGGTCGTTTGGGTTTTCATGTCATGTGACTTAAAACAAATAGGTGTGCATTACTGGCAGCAATTGTTTGCTTCTGATTTCCATAGTTATTGCTTCTGTTTATCACCTTTATGAGGGATGGTTACATGTTGGAGATTTACACACGCACGCGCACGCACGCGCACACTCACGCACACACACACCCGTTACCGTTTGTTCTGGGTTTCCGTTAAATCCTGTTGTGCTGAGATGAACGTAATGAGTTTGGGTTTTTGAACATGACTCCTATTCACTTCATTCAGTATATTGATTACGACAATTACCTTTTCGGTTTAAGTCCATTCAATGCATCAGGACAGAGGCGTTCCTGGTGAAGAGCAGGTTATTGCATGTTATATTTCAAATGGGTTTAAATGAATGGTGAGTGGCACCAAAAGTGAGATGACTTGCCACCAATTGAATCCAATAAAAAACGTCAACATCATTTAAAAAAAACAAAAAACATAAATGTTTATCTCAAACTGCTGTCTTAAAAAACCAAGTAGGTTGGCACTTCACAGCCAGCAACACAGAGCGAGGGTTACAATTATTCCAGCTATATGTTTGGAAATCTCCCCAAAAAAAAATAAGATGTAGTACAGCCTAGGCATTGGCATAGCAACAGTCCACGCATTCCGTGTGACTCGAGCCTTCTGGGTTGCGTTTGAGCTGCGGGGTTAAAGTCTCTTCTTCTTCTTCTTCCCAGTTTGGTGTCTCTCAGCACAACAGAGCTTGGGGTGGGGGGTGGGGGGGGGAAACACGTGTGCACCTCCCGAGCAATAAGATGTTGCCTCCTTGCCTCCGTATGGACGCTTCTTATTTTCTTTTTTCTTTTTTTCTTCTTTTTCTTTTTTTTACAGTAGTCAGTCGTCGACTGGGCTGGGGCACGAGCATTGCGCGCCACCGTTTGCCCCGTCGTCCACGTGCAAACGCGACAGTGTGTGTGTGTGTGTGTGTGTGTGGAGGGGGGGTGTGTGGTGGTGGTGGTGGTGAGGTGGGGGGGGGGGGGCAACACACAGCCCTCGCTCTCTTCTCTCCACCAGCGCGTCATTCGCCGGGGCGGGGCGTTTCGTGCGGGGGCCATTGGCAGCTCGGTTTCAGCCTTTTACGTATCACTAGTGGCCCCGTACTTCCATCTCCCGTCCGCGCCATTGTGTGACACCGAGACCGTCGAACCGAAGACCGCCCGCCGTACGGGGTTTTTTCCTTTCCCGGGGAGTACACTCGGGCTTGTTTTCAACACCGTTGACGCTGGGCAAGGGGGTGGGGGGGGTGGGGGGGGCGGGGGGCGGAGAGGCTCTCTTTATGATATCCTGATGTTTCGATTTTCCACTCCGGTGCCTTTTGATGTGGTAAGAGAGACACACACTTCATGTTCACCTGAGTTGGGAGACCCGACAAGGAATGCGAGCTGCGAGCAGTGCGACATGTATTTGGCCATAGCGAAAAGAATCCAGTCGGGCTTTTTATCTCAAATTGAACGGCTTTGGTGGGTGGGTGGTGGTGTTGGTGTTGGTGGTGGTGGTGTTGGTTGGGTGGGTGTTTATTTCAGCAGTGCTTGATCCAATCCGTAGGGTCCAAAAGTTTTCGTGTCGTGTCGTGCTCGCAGACAAGCGATCGCGGTTGTGGTCTTCTCCCGGTGACCTCTCCGAGCTGATGAGTTATTACTCATTTCTGAACACCGAGCGACGGAAACTTATTTCACGGGCTGCGCTGTGCCCGCGTCGCGCGTCGCACACACCACGTCCCACGGAGCACTTCACCCGGGGATCTTTGGGGATCTTTTTTGGGGGGTTGGGGTTGTGGTGGTGGGGGGGGGGGGACCTCAACTTTGTTTCCATTGTTTTGCCCCTCGCAGTGAGTTATGGGCTACTTCTTATCCCACCCCCCCCCCCCGTTATGGCGAACGGAGATCTGCCATTTAAACAGCGCTTGGCGTCGTCCTCCGCCGCACACGCAGCTGCTGGTCCAACGGCGGCCGATACCTCCGTACTACGTCCGCGTTGATGTCGGTTAACGAACTACGTCCGCGTTGATGTCGGTTAACGTACTACGTCTGCGTTATTGTCGGTTAACGTAGGCTACTACGTCCGCGTTGATGTCGGTCGGTTAACGTAGGCTACTACGTCCGCGTAAAAGTCGGTTAACGTACTACGTCCGCGTTGATGACGGTTAACGTAGCCTACAACGTCCGCGTTATTGTCGGTTAACGTACTACGTCCGCGTTAAAGTCGGTTATCGTACTACGTCCGCGTTAAAGTCGGTTATCGTACTACGTCTGCGTTGATGTCGGTTAACGTACTACGTCTGTCGGTTAACGCAATGGCCGAATGGCGTTCACCGAGAGACAGTACAAGACGTCGCCCGGGCACGACCGTCCGTTTGGACGGTGCGGTCCCTAGTGTTATACGAGCCGTTTGGGTCGCTTGTTTCCACATAAAACTAAAGCTATTCGTTTGAATAGTGAGTAGTAACTTTGAATTAGATTTCCGTTCCCAACGTGCTCGACCTGTTAGGAGAATGCGTGGATGAAACTCAGTTACTAAGTCACTACGGAAATATAGCGCTGTAATTACGTGGATATGAGGGTGGTAGGCTATTAGTCACAGATTCCTGTTTTATTGGCATGTCATGAAGGGTTGGTAGATAACTGGTAGATAACTGTCCCAACTTATGAAACACGGCATACTTTCTTTATGCTTTATTGTTTATGAAATTAATAAAGCCATGTGTACCCTATGCTTTGGTGAGAAGACAGGGTGCACCACTCCACTTGGCACACTAACAATTCTGCAATTGTTTTTATTTTATTACAAACAAAACAAAAAAGTATCAAGGCTAAACGTGTGAGTAGAACTGGCCAGAAGTGCACATGCTGTGGTGGAAGATTGGGATCTATATGTTTACTTTATGTGCATAATACAATGACGAAAAGGCATATATATTTGATCATACTAGTTGCAAAAATGTCACCGAGCAGGTAACGGACAAAATGAAATCAAACTTTGACCCTCAATCGCCATGTGCAAAGCAAAGGGGACCAATTTGAAACGAGGGGAGGTGCTTTCACAATACAAACTAAACGTGAAAACTATTTTCTTGGAATGCTTCAGTTTTTTTCCCCCCCCCCCCCCAGTTTTGTTATGAATGTTGGCCATACAAACATTGATGGCCACATTGCCTTATCTGTGCCTGCTTGTACTCAAGGCCCTCTCAAACACTGTAGACTTTAACCCCACCCACCATACTAGCAAGACAGCCACACCACTGTGCTCACTGTAAGATTCGGACCGGCCTCTTTGAAATCTCCACAGGCTTGCGGGTCCCGTCTTGTTTCCTGGCCTCCTAATGCGTTTTTTGTTTTTATTTTTGCCCCGTGTACGGCGTCTGTCGGCGGTGGCTGCTCAACATATTGGTAATTTGAAGAACGGCTTGGAGAGATGTCTATGGCAGATAACTAGAGCCTGGAACCAGCCATAGCATAGGGCAATGCATAAGGCTTGCAGGATTTGTTCCACTTTTGTTTTGCTCCGTGAGTCAATGTTTGCAGTCGACCTGCAGCTTGTGGCACCCCTCCGGTTTGGGTACCGGAGATGGCGATCTGTAATTGGCACTTGGTGATTGGGCTGTAGTCATTGTTTAAACATAGCTATAAAGGAAACCGGGCAACTACTCCCCCACCAACTGTTGACTGTGTGTCCCCATTTGACCGTGTGTGTGTGTGTGTGTCCCCATTTGGCCGTGTGTCCCTATTGCAGCACACATTAAAGGGGGCTAAAGTCCGCGTCCTGCAGTATACGAACGTACTACTCCCCCCCCCCCCCCCCCAACGCAGGGCTGTTTGCTTTACAAGTGCCATTGCATTAAGTGTGTCCACACATATGGACTGGAGGGTGGATGCCCTCAGTGCTGGGGGCTGTGGTGTTGTTTTGGATATCCAGCCGTATTGTTATGTAAGGGATTGCGTTGCCTCGCTCCTCAACGTCTGTTGGCCAGCTGAGCTCAACCCTGTCATGTGAGTGCTATGGTTAACAACCAATGGGCAACTTGTGTAAAACACACACACACACACACACACACACACACAGGGGGAGATTCACACGTGGAACTTGTTTCCAGTCACATGATGAACTTGTTGGGGTTTTATTTTTTCTACGTACTGTCCATTTCATACCAGTGTTTGGCCACCCCTGCAGGTGTGGCGGCAATCAACAATGCAAACTGTCAAGTTGACGATGACAGAGAAAACCGAGTTAAGGGCACGCAAACACCTGTAGCTCAGACCCAACAGCAGTAGTAGTCCCTGGGAGACTTCACAGCAAGAAATCTCGCTCTGCTAGTTTCCAGCGCTGCAGCTGCAAGAGGACTTGGCCTCTGCTGGCATTAAGGCCGCTAACTCAGTAAGCACATTGATTTAAGCATATTGATATACACATTACTAACTGTGCTGCAGACATAACGACAATATCGTAATTACACAATATATTTTTGTGTGAACGGAGTGATACTGTGGGAGTCCCTGGTGCATGTGACACACACCGTTCCTCTGCAGCCGTTGCCCCTGTACTTCCTGGTTTACGGCAGTCTCTGTGTGTGTGAGGTGCGGTTGCGCTAGCGCAGAGCCGACATGGCCGTGATCTTATGGGGAACCACTGGTTTGGACGAGACACGATTTGCCTACTGGATGCCTCTTTGCCTTTTTTTATTGCGGCCGTGATGCAAAAATGGCTGCAGACACATTTAAATGATACAGTTACTGTGGCTGTGCCACACTTAAGGGCAATATATGCAGACACATTTGTGGAGAGATGTTGGTGTTGCCATAATCACGACAATAACGATAATGATAAATGGTGCGGTTTAGACACGATTCTCCTCTGGCTTTGGTGTCGGACATGATTTCATTGCAATTATTCTAGCTGTTTCGCTCCCTACCTTATTGGGTCAATGCAGACTAGATACTCAATTGTATTTTATTGTCAATAGTTGTGGCAGCGCTCTAGTAGTAGTAGTAGTAATATAAGTGGTGGCTGTGTGTTTACGTCTGGCTTACTGTGTTGTGCAACTGCTTTTGGCCACATCGTCACTACCTTGCAATTGAACGCAATGAGACAAATTATAGAAATTAAATGAAAACCACAAGTCCATCTAACTGCCAACCCTCACTATGTCACCCACCCATCACTCTCTCTCTCTCTCTCTCTCTCTCTCTCTCTCTCTCTCTCTCTCTCTCTATTTCTTTTGCTGCATCCAGAACCTCTTACTTGTTCCTGTAAGTTAGACTTTAAAATATTGTCTTGTCTTCGCTGCTATCATGGCCTGTGGTGTCGTAATGCACTGAAGTCCTTTTGTCAGAACAAGCAGAATTAGCAGGAATGTGTGTTCCTGCTCTTCTGGCGTGTGTGTGTGTGTGTGTGTGTGTGTGTGTGTGTGTGTGTGTGTGAGAGTGTGTATGGCGTACGTATGCATGTGTGCAAAGTAAGAACTCTGAAAGGTGCACAGGGCTGTCTTTGTGTGCACTGCTGGCTTGGAGCATGTTCTCACGTGTGTGTGTGTGTGTGTGTGTGTGTACATCTCATTAGGTAGATACCTCTGTGCAAAAGGACCCATCGTGAGGAGCTCTGTCGTATATGCGTCAGTCATGCACATGCACCCACCGTTGCCTACCTGCTGCAATACTGTACTTCTGTGTGGGTGTGGGTCTGGCTGCATAAAAGTGTGTGCGTGTCTGTCTGTCAGTCTGTTTGCCTGCGTGTGTGTGTGCATGTGTGTGTGTGTGTGTGTGTGTGTGTGTGTGTGTGTGTGCGTGTGCGTGCGTGCGTGCTAGCCGGAGCGCCAGTAGCCGAGGCTGTGTTGAGTGTGCTCCTACTCTGTGTACCCTAAGGACCTGAAATAGCCCATTGCGGAATCGAGGGGGAGGGGTGAATAGTGCAGCTAAGACATGGAAAGCAGCGTATCTGGTTACAGGATCAGAATTTCCCTGCAGAATCCGACCAATAGCTGCGCTGTCTAATCTCAGGCCGAACTACTGCTGCTCACTGCACTGGGGGGGGGGGGGGGCGAAGCGAAATACAATGGACCCGAGCGAAGAATTACAACTGGAGCGGGCCCTGTTTGTTGGCAGACCTCTGGCCAGTTCCAATGCACTGGAGCCGCGTCTGGAGTATGGAGGTGGGGGGGGGGGCTGTGGGGGCAGATGCCTCTCACTGACGTCATGGTGGACTGTCGATCCAGTGACGATTTGTGATTACTGTACCCCCGTGCACAAGACCAACACGGTATTCTCAAGTTTAAGCCTGTTTATTTGCTGGTGGTGTTAAGGCTTAGTGGCAGCCGGGATAACACTTGAACGCTGATCTGCTAATGGCTGCAAGCGCTGCTATATGTGCAGCACTGTGTTGGTCCAGTCCGTGTGTATGTTCAGGGTCGTTGAATGAAGGGCCAAACTTCTATCGAAGAACAGACTGAGGAGTTGTCCACAGTCCAGGTTTGCTGTCCCACCTCAATCCTCTCCTGTTTTATATAAATATATATATATATAAATATATATATATATCTCAGGGCTGCCTACACTGTATGGAAACGAGGGCTGTTCAATATGACGATTATAACCGGGGGGGAAGAGAGAAAAACATCTACCAATAGATACACTCCCTCTATCGTTCCTGTCGCTTTACGGCAGTATGCTTTATGGCAGTATGCTTTGCGGCAGTATGCTTTACGCCATCCAGGGCCTGCTTTACCTTCGGTTCACGGCGTGCTCCGTCGGACGCAAAAACAAACGCGACGGAGTGTGAGACGGTGCCGAGCGTCCCTCCACCGCCCAGAGACACGACGAGAAAAAAAAAAGAGTCCAGAGATGCGATCTGTTGAAAGAAAAGCTCGTTTAAAATGAGTTTTGACAGAGTCTTCAGCGTGCGGACACACACGTGAAGCTCCGCTGATTTTGATGACCGCGTCCGAGAATGGGTCGGGCCTCTCAGTAAACCGCCACGGAGTGTAAACGGTCCTCATTCATTCAGCGCTTTTATCCAAAGCGCTGTACAGTGTTGACTGACGTTCACCCGTTCACCCACACATCCACACACCCGACGGGCGGAGTCAAACCACGCAGGGCGACAGCCAGCCAGCGCGTCAGGGTGAGGGCGTCTCGCTCAGGGGACACCACCACACTCTAGCTTAGGAGGAGGAGGAGCCGGGGGGGAATCGAACCAGCGACCTCGCGGTTACCAGCTCAACCCGCTCTACCCTCCTGAGCTAACGCCACCCTGTGTGTGTGTGTGTGGGGCTCCGTCTGGCAGCGGCTTGTTCTGATGTCTGTGTAGGCGTGAGGGTTATGAACGGTGTAACTCCTCGGGGTGTGGCGCATCTCGTGTATAACATGGCTAATTATAACGAGCACACACACAACGACGGTTCTGAACAAGCATCACAAAGTTTCCGTGGGTCTTAACTTAAAATGTCATATAGTGTTTGAATTCCACTGAACCCAGTGAACGTCCAGCCTGTCAACGAGCTGTTGGAGATCTCTGCAACTTGAAACATAGCGTTATTACGTTGGTTTTTGATGTTCATATTGATATTGTACTTCTTTAGATTGATGTCTGCGGTACTTGAGATTTCTGAAACAGGGTGATTTTTTTTTTACTTTTCACATTCCTATATTTATGTTTACTGGCTCCACTATTGGATTTTGGGACTTGGAGAAAAAAAAAAAGTGTTTACTAAAATACTTTTTTAGTTTTTTTCTAGTATTAAGAGTTAGAAAAAAAAAAAGAAGCTTCAAGCGATCTTTAAAGAGGATCGTTTCCACACGTCGTTCCACGTGGGGTCTTCCCTGACGGCCTTGCCTCCTGGTAAGCGGGCTGCAGCTGGTTCAGTGTGAGGGGGACAGTCCCCGGGACGTGGATGTAGTAGTAGTAGTAGTAGCCCAGAACCTGTTGGCCCTCTGTGTCCGGGGGGGGGGCACAGAGGCGTCTGGTGCATCACCTGTTGTTAACCAGCATGGATTTACTACCGGGTGTCTTCTGCTTACACACTCTTTCTCGCCGCTGAGTGCCCCGTGCCCTGATAAGGGTTCCTATTATCGAGTTCTGGCTGTTGATGGGGCCCCACGAGAGAGACACTTTCTTTTCGGCACACATTGCAAAAGTATATTGGACAACGCTACAAGTTGTCCCTGTTGATTTCATTGTCAAGTACAGGTGTGTCTGTTCACGGTTGTGAAAGTTGTCACCTCATCCCGTTTTTTTGGGATAGTTTCAAACTTTTCAAGATTTGGATGATCCATTCATTCTGGGGCCATATACGCTCACCTGGTGATAAAAAGGAAAAACAACAGAATCACAATAGGGTTGTCCATTAATTGTGCACGATGCAACACACACACACACACACAACACCCTAAGCACACACACAAAACCCTTACACACAGCTTGGCCTGTCTCCATGCAAATACTAGATGTGTCCCTCCCCTATCTCCCTTTGTAGATGATAAGGAGCCACAACCCACAACAGTTCCCATCAGATAAAAACATCCCTGCGCTCTATATTCTTCTGACATTTTAGGACATTTCATGTACTCTGTGTTAGCGAGCGTACCCCCCCCCCCCCCCCCCCCACCCACCCCCCCCCCCCCCCCCCGGGGCCTCCCGTCCATTAATAATAGAAAGCGGGTACATCCAGCCCAGCAAAGCCTAGTTCTACAGAGCAAGTAAAGGGAAGGTGTTCACTAGTGTGTTGTGAAGGAACGGAACAGGG
The DNA here is from genome assembly GCF_964030765.1 of Micromesistius poutassou. Lineage (NCBI taxonomy): Eukaryota > Metazoa > Chordata > Actinopteri > Gadiformes > Gadidae > Micromesistius > Micromesistius poutassou. The sequence continues at coordinate 341 of NW_028179546.1, read as the reverse complement.
TGACAGTCCAGCGTCAGTGCCATAATTGATAACGTGACGAATGAAATGGACCCCACCACTGGGTGATGCAGGTGTGATGCGACGCGCTGCTTAAACGCGTGGATCCACCTGCGCAGGAGCAGGTGAGAAAGTCACCGGGGCCCCGCTTCAGCTACAAGTGACTGTTGAGTAGTTGGAGGAGAGCTGTACCAAAACCGTTCACAGACAGACAGCATGTGAGCTCACTCACACTTGTTGTCGTGGTCGTTGAATAACACACAGCCTTATAGTGCTGGTATTCATTGCGTTGTTAGACGCTAACGGAGGAGGTTTCGCAGCTCTGTTTCGTTGGCGTCGCCCTC
>NW_028179547.1:0-16247 GCF_964030765.1 Micromesistius poutassou | reverse complement strand
GGTACGAGGAATAGAACGCACCGAGGCCCACGTGCGTTTGACTAAAAAACACAGTGTAGATGTAGATACACAATATGGTGAAACGTATTCTAACCTGAATAAGTGAGGTTGCGTTGTGTGTGCGTCCAGGCCCGGCCGGAGGACTACGCGCGGGACTACCTGTCCCACCAGGTGCCCATCTCCTTCCATAAACACTGGAACATCGACCCGGTGGCGGTGTTCAACAGCTGGCTGAGGGAGGGGGCCCCGACCACAGCGGACCATCCAACGGACAAGACCCCCAAGACGGAACTGTAGAGCCTGGAGCCTCTCTCTCTCTCTCTCTCTCTCTCTCTCTCTCTCTCTCTCTCTCTCTCTCTCTCTCTCTCTCTCTCTCTCTCTCTCTCTCTCTCTCTCTCTCTCTCTCTCTCTCTCTCTCTCTCTCTCTCTCTCTCTCTCTCTCTCTCTCTCTCTCTCTCTCTCTCTCTCTCTCTATGTGTCTCTCTCTCTCTCTGTCTCATGTTCTGTCTTTTTCCCTCCCTCGCCCCTTCTCGGTCTCTCTGTCTCTCTAACACACTCACCTCTCTCTTTCTGTCTCCCTCGTTTCAATAGTATTCTCTCGCTCTCTCTCTCGCTCACTCTCTATCAATTCAAAAAAGCTTTATTGGCATGAGAAATATACATTTTCGTTGCCAAAGCAGGTGAACAATGAAATAAAAAGTAGGTCAGGTATAATATAAGTATAAAACGTTAAATACAAAATATTTACATACATATCAGATATTATACTATAAAAAGTAAAATGTGCGATATTATAAAAATGACAGGATCCCCAAATAAATCAACAGATAAATTAAAGAAAGGAAAAATGGAAAGAGTGAGTCCAGGTCTGTTTATGGGGAGTTTGAGGTCCTTCTCTCATCACAACAGGTGACGAATCTTGCTGCTGCGATCACACATTGTTCTCTCTCTCTCTATCTCGCTCTCTTTTTTTTTTTTATACATAGCTCTTTTCCGCATTCTGTCTTATATTCTCTCTCCCTCTTCTCTCAGTCTCTCTGTCTCTGTCTATGTGTGTGTGTGACTCTGTCTGTTTCTTTGTGTGGGCATGGTTATTTCTTTGGCCAGTGTTTTGCGAACTAATGATATTGAATGGAATTGTTGTTAATATGACTGAATTTGTCTTGAGTGCATCCATGTTTTTATGTAAATTAATGTAAATTTAAACAAATATATTTTCAGAAGGACCGCCCAATTACTGTGTACACGGCTGAACACTTCTGTTGACTGAGGTTTTTTACTTGAGTTCCATGTAGGGGTAAGTTGTACGTGTGAATGTATATGTGTATATTTATATTGTGTTTATTATTATTGTGTATTATTCGTATGTTGCGAGCCAAAGGTCTCTCAAGAGTGCCCCATTGCTGTACAGTTTTCTCTATTTTGACATAAAATATCAACATTTAACATGTGCCGCCTTTTAATTTCAGTTATGTGCCAGTTTCCTCACTGTTAATATTATGATAATAATATCTATTTATAATAGTGGTGATTTCTGTACTGCGTTTATACAAACCAGATAAATCAGAATTTAGTTTATTATGAATGCTAATAACAATACATTAAACATTACCTATTCATGTAACAAAGACCCCCTCCATTAGAAATATCGAATTAAAGGTTATATTAAAACATTTAAAAGCATACAGTAAATGATAACCCTATAAATAATGTCATTATGTAAATAATATTCATTACTTTTGTACAACTGTTTAATACACGCATTTGTGGTTTGAATGTATTTTATTACTATAATAGTAATAATGATTTAACTATCACTTCTACTACCACTACTGGCATCATAATAACTTTTCCAGGTTGTGGGTAAACCCGTTACAGCTTTAACCTTCACTTCCATCATGCTCCAACTGGTGATTTAAGAGCCGCCGTCTCACTTTTTTACACTACACTCACTTCCATTTCTAGAGGTTAAAAAATACTCACCCGTAACTTGTCACTGCAGAAACTTGTTCTGCTGCTGACCTTGGAGTGTCTGCAAAACAAACTGCTCTTCCACGTCTCCACAGCGCCTTGTTAAAGGTTATTCTGTGTTTAACCTTGTGGTGTCGTGCCTGGTTAGTGGTTTTCTTTTGAAATGGAGGTTGGTTGTGCTACACGATCAGAATGGATACACAGTGATTTAAGTCTTTATCTTTAACCTTGGGGCGGTCTTTGCTTTGTCAGTATACAAATGGCGTCAGTGCGATGGTTTCGAATGTAGGAAAAATATTGGTGGCTATATTAATCTTTTTTTTGCTTTGTTTCTTTTTTTTAAATGTTTTTTGTCAACATTCGGCAGTTATTCATATGTTTTTATATATATATATTGTAACTATCATATAGATTTTTTGTAACTATCTGGTTGTTGTTGTCGGGAAACACCAAAAGAAACGGTAAAATGAGACAGCCCATAATAACTAGTGAGTATTCCCAGCATGATGGTATCATCTAGGTCATCGAATCACCAGAGGACAACTGTCACGTTCCTGCGATGCACGCATTCTTCTAACACACACACACACGCACACACACACGGGGGGGGGGGGATGGTTATTGGTTGACAGACTCTTGGTTATTATGAGCCATATGTGGTCCATTTTAACCAATGTGTGTGTTTAACCAATTCAATAATTAAACTACTAGGCCTAATAGTTATAGTCATGTGTCTCTAGTTTGAATAAGTTGCTTCCTTCCTGTAACACCTCTGCCGTTCGCCCGTACATATATCCATCTGGTGTTGTGTCGGCCTACATGTGTTCACTTGAAATCCGTTCTGTGAGAGACTACAGTTTAGATGTGTTGCTGTGTTTGCATAAAAGATCCCCTTAGGTAGTATCTAAATTGATCCAAAATAAATCTTTCAAGAGCCGTGGGAGTCTGTGAGTGTGTGTATGGGAGGAAGGAGAATGAGGTTTAAGTGGAGAGAGTTGGTAAAAGCAAAACAAAGCAGAAAACAGATCCAGCAGACTTCAGTGTCAGAGATTAAACCGATATTTATTAGATGCAAGTCAGCCGCAAACGCTGCATGCTTAACCGTGAAAGCCCTTTGAAGCGATGGGTGAGAGTATAATTGGCTACGCTGCGTTATCCTTTTACGTCTGCTTGATGTGGCGCTGTATGGTGTCGGCGGTTGTAGGCTAAAACACGGCTGAGCACTCACACGGAACGGAGCGTGATGTGACAAATAGAGGGTCAGATCGGATGGCTTTAATATTCATAAGAAAATAAAATGGGGTGTGGGGGGGGGGGGACGACGATGGGACTCAGATGTAACACTTTACAGGGTAGGGAGCCAGAGCTGATGGATTTTCATCAGAGGCTCTGTCTGTGTGACAGTGTGTGCGTGTTTGTGTGTGTGCTTGTCAGTGTGTGTGATCCAGAAAACCGTAGCCTGCCCAGCACCTCAAAATGGGGCAGATGAGAAAGCGTTGAGGTCAGTGGTGTTGTGTGTGTGTGTGTCCCCGGTGACGGACGCAGCCTGAATTTCATCTGCGCCCTGGCTTTCTGGCTCGATAACAACGCTCCTTTCTTCAGGGGACAAGCAGTCTCCAAAAATGGATTTGCCCCCCCCCCCAAAAAAACAATTTTTCCCCAAACAATTTTTCATTAAAATGTATATTTCCAAGAATTGATCGGACACAGGGCTTCTAATGGCTTTTGTGCGTCATCCCATGAGCCGCTCGCTGAAGTAGCACATGGAATTTAAATTGTACCGTTTTAAACCGATTATTATTTATTCCTTCTTTGTTTTCGTGATGACACAAAAGCCATCATGTCACATGATGGCTATCCCATTGGGAGCAGGAGGAGGACTGAGGATAACAGTGTTATGTGGAGGTGGTGTTTACTGATTCCGTTACACATTTCTACAGCTATACCCCGATCACTTTGCTCCAGATGTAAGTGGATGTTTGTGTCCAATCAGTTTGTACTCCCCTCTCCCATACTTGAAATCTGTGTCTCTTTGATTAGCAGTTCAGTTGGCACATTTTATCTTCACTATCTTCTCGTTACGGTGAAGCCAACACAAGAGGGAAGAGAGCTGCCCCCATACCTACCTACCCCACTAGATGTCAGGCACAAATACAGACTCTGAGGCCCCGTCCCAATACCTCCCCTAACCCTAGATTTTTGCCCTAACCCTAGATTTTGCGCGTTCTTGTGTAGGGGTAGGGTTTCCCATTACTGTAGGGAGCAAGGGGGAGTGCTATTTTGCCCTTATAATCAACCCTCAAAATGTAGTGAGGTCCGATGCAGGCTTAAAACGAAGTGGAAGATTTACTGTTGAGGGTACTGCAAACCAAGTGGAAGTTTTAAGGGGGGGGAAATGGGACAGGGCCTTAGTCTCAAATAGCGGCCGTTACATTGAGTGTCATTATAGCTGATGGATAGTTTTTTATTCGATTCAGTTATCTTTTCATCTAGTGGCTTCAGACCGTCAAAGTCCAGAACAGCGATTGAAAATACCTTCTATGAAGAGCTCTCTACCTTGACAGTTTACATTCTTCCAAGAGATAACGGTATGTGGTTGGGAACCCACAAATAACCTTGAAAGCCAACATTTACCCAGGCACTCATCTGGATGTGGACACAGGTCCACAAGACTGGCAGCAGACTCTAATGAATTTGCTTTTTTCATTTATTTAGTTTTGTTGTGTAGTCGCAGTAGCGGTCTGTGTATGATGGGCGTCCAGGTTCTCCTCCTGTCGGTACCTGACAGCCCATGCTAAATGAGATTTCAGCGTTGCACATAAAAGCGAAGCGTGCGTATATATACTGTGGGCGGACTAGATAAGTTGTGTGTGTGTGTGCACATACCTTTGGGCTGGTACGTCACTTTGAAGCAAAGGACAGGAACATCCATATTCTTGTCATGGTTGAACCAGAGCCGTATAAAGATAGAGTTGCGACAATGGGGGTTCAAAATTCCATTGGTCACGTGGTTTTGTGTAAGCCTCAAATAGTTCCCGGAAGCGAGTGACAAAGTGACAGTTGCTGTGCCTACGTTAGCTTTTTAACTGCTTAGTAGCCTTCAAGATATAGAGAATATACAGGATTGTGAATTTGAGTAATTAGTAGTAAAACAACTGTCAACAAACCATCTCCTTTGAGTTCGATCCCAACTTCCGGGAACTATTTATAGGCTGCATGAGACACCATTGTTGAAAAAAAAAGTTGTTGGTGGAGTTGTCGCAACTGTTTCTTTATACGGCTCTGGGTTGAACCATCAGCCAAATCTCTGAGCTAATGCATATGTTTGTGCTTCCTTTAATGAAATGTACCTTTTATAAGACTATCAAGCACTTAATCAATCATGGCGATCATTTGTATTCATTTAACCTTTATTCATCCAGCTAGATAACACATCATTTATATTACATGGGGGACCTGGGCAACAGGCCAGCACAGCACAATGTTGAATACAAACACAAAACTACAGAACAACCAACGTTTGGCAAAACTCATACATTTGGCGATGAAAGTGCAAAGGAAAAATAAAGCACACAGACATAAGCCAAGCCCGTTGTGTTCCAAGTCTTTCAGGAGGCCTTTGAAATCAGCAAGGGAGAGAATCATGTTCGAACTTAAGGGCTGGTTATGGTCCCACGTTCATGCAACGCAAGGGGGTTACGGACCCCTTATTGTAACCTTGCGAGGAGACGCAGCCCCAAGGCTGTGATTGGTCCGCTAACTACATAATTTCCGGCAATACGCTTTGAATGCAAAAAATCAAAGGCAAACCATGTAACTTTTGCCTCCATAGCCGTAACCTTTTTTAAACTCGCTAGTAATCTGTAAAAAGTGGAGACGTTTTGTATTCGGTCATCATAGACTTTGAATGTAATGACCAGAATGGAGAACGATGACCAACTAGCAGCCTATCTTCTGCTTTTGTTGCACATGCATAGTGACACGTAAACCCGACGCAGAACGTGGGACCATAAAGAGCCCTTTACTCATCATCATTAGATGATCAGTTGAAATCCTGAAATTGAAATTTATGATTGCTTATCTGAAATATGAGAGCTCAGTTTGTCACGCATAGTTTTGGAGGCACACAGATATCAGAGCAAGGAACCTGTTCAACCCCCAGGGGAGACACGTATTCCATTTGAAATTGCATATTTGTTGAGGTTATTGCGACATTACTTTCATACCTCCCCCCCACGTTTGTCCTTATAAAATCCTTGTTCTCATCATCATCCCGAACCACACAACTCCCACCCTTTTATTTGCTTGTGATTGGATGTTGTTATCCTATTGCCTGATTTTATTTGAAAAAACGTTTAGGTTACGGTTATTATTATGTAAAAAAGAAAAAGAAAAATCTAGGTAACCTATGGATATTATCCACATCTCCTCTGTGCCTGATGTATATCTCCTATGGATATACAGTAAGTGTCTGAGCTGTGCGATGGAGTCAGAGACACATTGAAAGGAACCCCCCCGCTCTTCACTAAGGCGATAATTCCAGCGTGAGCCACTCACTTGCCTTTTCAATTCTCATTCATGAGAATTGTATTTATGAAATCCTGTCCCTGTGCCTTTCAGAACATGTCAAAGCCACATTTGTATTCTTTGTCAAGCTCTTAACATTTTTCCCCACAATGTCTCTTCAAAGAATGTACCGGGCTGTCGATACCATTCCATCTCTATCAGCCAGACATAATGTTCCCTGAAATAAAACGCAGTCCAGGTAGACCTGCTGCATCACAGGAACAGGGAATACTATGTTGGCTCCACAAGATGGCTATGCATGGTAAAGCCTTGCAGCAATGCTGGAATTTGACATTTTTACTTGAGGTTGTGCCATGGTTTTAATATAGGCTTAACGTTTCGATGAAAATATTTTCCATTTTGCATATTGCATATTACATATTACTTAATTTTTGGATAAAAGGCTAAAAGCCTGAAGGAAAACCCAACGCATCCACAAGCATTAGACCGTTGAAGCTGAAACGTTGGCTGGTGTGTCTATGAACAGTGGTGGTTGTACAGGAATTTCACTTCCTCTAAACTCCTCTAAATGTCTTCTGTTAGATTTCCCCAATTTAGTGGACATAAAGCCTTCAATCCAAAGCGGCTTACAATACTGTGAATGGATACATAGTAAGCCTGGGTGGCCCCAGTGCTAACCATACCCCTAAACCAACTAGTGTTAATGCCATTCTCCACCCACTGCGCCAGACAGGAACATCTCAGTAGTTTGCAGTAGGAGGTGACATAGTGAACTTGTTTGAATGAACAGAAGGTCCAAACCTTCCCTTCAGAATCCCTGGGGGAGAAGCTGGAGGTCGTTGCCAAGGAAACAAATCCGAGATGCTCTCCTCATTCTGTTGACCTGAGGACCCAAGCTGGACAATCAAAGATGATTGGCTGGACCGCTAGATGTTTTTACTTTTCAAGTTAAGAGCCTGTACTGCTTTGTTGTAGGCCTGTTGCCAGGCAGACTGAAAGAAAAATAATATAAAAACACTTCATTTAGAAAATGAACTGTGGGTATTTTTAATTTAGAAAAATACCCATAAAAAAATAACTCAGTTTCATTTTAATTCATAGTAACAGCCGACAATAAATATTCATGAAACACACATAATATTCATGAGGCGTGTTAAGTCGACGGTAATGTTAAACTGAGCCAAACCGTGGCGTTTAGAGTTCAGAAGTAAAGCTTTTTGGTTTCATGGTCGCTCTTTGAAGAAATGGATCCAGGCCGTCTTTACTGGTGTTTCATGCGCTTATCTCTGGTCTGCCTACACACTCGCAGAGCTCTGTGGATTTAGGTACTGAAAAAGGTGTGTGTGTGTGTGTGAAAAGGATGGATTTTCTGCCAAAATGAAAGGACCCAGTCCTCCACCCACGTACATTTTACGTTGGAGGTAGTTGCTTCAGAAGCTCCACTGACCACTGATTCACCGAGCCATTATCAGATGCTCAAAGGAAAGTTAGCCTTCCTCTGTTCCCTGTGTTCACCTTCTCCACCAGACATGATTGCTTTGAGAGAAAAAGATGACCACCTTTTGTTAGTGTTGCAATCGTTTTGTCTTTATATGAGGGTCTCAATAGCTTGGATCACGTGCACACAGCTGCGTCTAAACGAAATGTGTACGTTCAAATGACTGAATATTATGCAATAGAATATTATGCAATAGAATCTGAACACAATATAATTTGCCATTGTGTAGCTGGCTGCAAGTGACGATTGTCTCTATGGATTGTGTAGCTTTTTTTAAAGATTAGTTTTTACTTTTTTATGCTTTACCATAGAGAGGAAAGTATGGGAGACAGAGGGCAGGACATGCAGCAAATGACCACGGGCAGGATTCGAACCCGGGGCGCTGCGTTCAGGACTGTGCCTATATGGTATGCGCTGTAACCCGGTGCGCCACCGGGGCAACCTCGGATTGTGTAGCTGTTGAATAGTAGAGTAGCTTTACATGCCCGGGGAGGTCACTGTGAGCCTCTCTTTGAACCAGATTACCTTCTTCACCTCATTCTAGTCGTACCGTTCTGCACTCCCTCCATGATTCCCCTTCATTCAGGTACAGGTCTCATTGAATCTTTTTCTGAAATATGAGAGAGCTAACCTGCCCCCCCCCCCCAGACACCTACTGATGGGGCACATCTCAGTTGAAAGGTTCGGGGTTTGATCCCCAATGTCCGCAGCGTATACATGTAGGCATCCTTGATCTGGATTCCTGACCCCTACCTGCTCCTCATGTCCCTGAATACCACTCTAGGTTGCTTTGAATAAGAGGTCTGCTCTATAATGAGAGTCAATAGTACTGATAAACATCACCTTTTTTTTTTTTTGCAGTTCGATTTTTCTCTGTACTTTGAATACTTATCGTCCAATTTGGCCCCCCTGATGCTCAGAATGGTTTCCGCGGTGACAGATGCGTGTGAACCCCCAGGAGGGGGGGGTGGCTGCTACCCCGTGGGCCGGGGGGCACTCCGGCTCTCGAATCCACCGGGTGCTTTTATGCGTCTCCATCATAGTGAGTTATTTCTTGGCCAGGAATAACTTCCGTCCCCCAGCCCCATCTGGACACCCCAGCGCAGCTGTCATGAGGAGGCAATAGAGAGACGGTCGTTTCTGGAGCGACTGGGTGTGAGAGCAGCGCTCACACCCAGCTCCACCATGAGCGACAGCGTGGAGGGGCGAGAGAGAAAAAGAGTGATTTACGAGGTCTTATCCCGTGAGGAGCCCTGAATCTTCCAGTCTGAGGCGTGTCCTTGGTGTGGACCTTGGGACAGTCTGAGATATGGCCACCGGGACTCACATGCGGAGAGTGTATTGTCTAGAAAAGGTGGATCAATGACATTCAAAGAACTTGTGGGGAAAGTGTCAGTTAACAAGGCCCACAAAGAAACGAGACAAGCAAGCCTCATAGATACCGCAGTAGTGTGGCGGGGTCGTTTGCTTTGTAGAAGACCGAGAGAAGAATGATAGGCCTTGGGCGCAGCCCTACGTGAGCGATTAGAGGATAGGCGATCGAGAGGTACCAGATGGAGGGGGTGGGGGCGAGGGGGTAGTCGGGGTTGGGTGTGAACTTGAGCATCGGCCCAAGAGAAATTATATTTGGTTCCTGGCAACAAGACAAGACATATTACAGCACAGATGTGGGTTGATGATTGCTGACTTTGCTGTTGTCTCTCCGTCATCACCCTGAGGGTGAGTATTGTATTTGTTTGGATTGATTGTCTTACCAGCAATAATCTGAGTCCAGAGACGGCACCAATCAAGGTGATGGAATTCCTGTTTCTGATCGGTGGAAACGGGTGCTCAGTGATGTGCACTAATTAGATCCTATTAGAAACACTGATTGTAATAACCTGTTTTACCCGGTGGTGCTCAAGGGTCTGGTGACTGTTTGAAACACCTTCTGGTACATATCAGGACATGGTTCAGTATTCACAACATCACCGCCTATTTTTTTTTTGTGTTTGTTTTCATTTGAAGGTTATAGTTGGAAATTCAGAGAGGTAGAGGCCAGGGCACCTCAAGATGACTCTTTGAAAGGGTCTGGTTGTGTAAACCTACCAGATGTTGACCAAGCTGCAATGAGGACTTGTGCTATCAGACTGACATTCCCAACCCTAATAGCCAGAGCAAAGAGAAGGGATACAAAATACAACTAAAAATAAAAGTTGTCAGTAGTTACATCCCACTAAAGGAATCATCTGATTTTTGGTGCAAGACCTTTCTATTTCTTTCTGCTGTCGACCAAGCAAATAAAAAAAAATAATTAACACTAGCACACAGCAGAGTCATAAACCAGATCAATCTCCCGGGCTTGGCTGGCTGCCTCCTGCAAACTCCTAACTCGTCGGCCATCAATCTCCATGATGTTCAATGTTCGTACCTTTTACACTGGCACCAAGACGGAGTGGCTGAAGGCTCCACGGGATGGCCTTAGTCACGCTCGCCGTCCTCCCCCGAAGAGGCCAGTGCTCTCTGCCTGATCAAGGCTGTTTACCGGGGAGGCGAGGGGAAGTAATTCCTCCCAGTGGGCAGATCAGCCCGTATGGAGAGGGGGACGCCATTGATCTGAGACCGTGTGACCTAGCACTAGGCTTTAACACCCTGGACCAGGAGGAGAGGCAGTGGAGGGAGGGAGGGAGGGAGGGAGATAAGAAATGTGAGAAAAAAAAGAGACGAATACTAAAGATGAAAGAGAGAAAGAAATTGTCAAAAAGGAGAGGGAAAGAAAATCAAGTGAGGATGGAAAGGAAGGAAATAGGAAAGGACAAAAAGGAACAGAGGAAGAATGGAACAGAGAAATAAAGTATATTAATGAAGAGAGAAAAAGGATAAAAAGGAAGAGAAAGAAAGGAACGAAGAGGATAGAAATGAAGAGAGAAGGAAATTAGGAGAGATAGAAAGAAACGGAGAGGAAAAGAAAGAAAGGATATTAATGACAAGAGAAAGAAAGGATAGACAAAGAAAAAAAGGAACAAAAAGATAGAAATGAAGAGAAAAAGAAAGGAGAGAAAGGGAGGGAGAAAGAAAGGACAAGGAACAGAGAAAGATGAAAGAAAAAAAATGGTATGCGGTGATAAAGAAAAAGAGAGCGAGGCAGGGAGGAAGAGGCCTCCATCCATGAGATGACACGGAGGTCCATGTTGTTTGGTGTCCTGGCTCCAGCCGACCATATGCAAGTCATACAACCTCTGATGCCCATTTCATCGATCCGGAACGAGCGCGCTTCAGCCATCTGTTCATCAGAGCCACGCCAGGCCAGGCCGCCAAGGTACCGCTGCTCATTTGCATATCCACTTGCATCCTATTTCCACGCCGCCTGAGTGCACTCACATACTAACAACGTTAACCGTTTTATTTCTGTTTTTAACAGCTCGGTGGGCTTTATGTTATTTGTTTTTTTATAGTTTACTATCCCTAATAAAATCTAATACAATCTAATAAACTAAGAAAAGGCTGGTGTGATGGGATTTAGGGGGTGTGTCTCCCAGTCGAAAGGTTAGGGGTTCCAACCCGCATGTGTCCTTGAGCCCTAAGTCTGCTCCTTATCGACATGGATTTAAAATGCCCTGCCATTCGGTTTGCATAGCACAAGCATCTGCTTAATGACCACACGGTAAACTAACCGCTGAAGGAAAACTGACGGTGCATTCCATCCCACGCTATATCTATATGGTTATAGTGATCAAACACATTGACTGGAGTTCCACCCCTCCGTGAACCAACAGACACAGCGCTCCACATGGCTGCACATCTCATCGGAGTGTTTGTCGATGTTGTTTGTGGTGCCGAGCCACTTGGACCAATCAGAGCCGTGGATTGGCCTGCCCGCAAGACACCAGGCAACGTGAGTCATTTATTGACCTGCAAGTTCATGTCCTCCTCACCCTCGCTCTCTTTTATTCCCTCCTTCTCTTCTCTCTTGTCATCTCCCCTCTCCCTGTCTCCTAGTCTCTCTCCCTCCCCTTCTCGCTCTCCCCTTCCTCACTCTCTCCTAAGCTCCCTTCCTCTCTCCTACTACTGCTCTCCTCTCTCTCGCTATGTCCTTGTCTCTCTGTCTCTCCTTCTCGCTCTCCCCTCCCTCACTCTCTTCTAATCTCCCTTCCTCTCTCCTAGTGCTGCTCTCCCTCACCCTCTCCTCAAATCTCTCTGTCTCCAGACGGCTGGCCTTGTGTGTCATGGTTCGGAGACTTCAAAGGTCCGTACTTTACTTCAGAGATGTCCATGGCATACTAACACAACAGAGAGCTAAGCTCCGTTGTGCTGGGCCCACAGGGACCGGTAGGTTAGCAGGAACGGGGGCGGGCATCAACTGTAGCATGGGGAAATTAGTCTTACATTTGATTAAATTTCATAAGGTTCTCTTCCGGTGTTCTTTATATTGTCTGGTGAAAACACAGTCCTTGTAATTAGTCTTGTGACGTGCCTTCACGCCTACCTACGAGCATGTGTAATCATAACAAAATGATTTATTTCACTGCTGTTAGGCAGCGAAACCCAGGCTGAATCCAAAGAGAGGTGGAAAGCTTGCAGGGCACTCTCCATGTACTGGAATCCTGAGGCCTACACATGTCTCACCAAGGGATTCTTTTTACGAACCTGATGAATCACTGAGGTAATTGTAGCTGTTATCATAATGATGGCACTGAGGGAAGGCTGGAGATAGGCAGATCAGTAAGGGGATGGAATAGTCCTTAGACGTGGAAAAAGCCAGCTGCAAAGCAACTTGCGCCATAGATTCGTTGCATCTATCCTCTTGGATGTAACGGATGTTTAACGCAAATTGAAATAGTTTATTTTTCGTATTTACTTTTGAGCTTGGATCAATAACTTCAAGTGACTGCATATCAAGCTATAGGCACCATGATGGGAAATCTATGAATATATTATGTGTTCCAAATGCTTGCTTTGTGGATGACTTTGAAAACATGAGATACATTGAAGTCTCGACTTCCAATTTTGCAATTAATACAGATTACTGTGGCACACGAAACGTGCTTGTGGAATAGTGGTTCTCTGCAGTAAAATCGTTCTATCCTCACAAAATTCTTTGCGAAAGGCTTTTACTTATGAATATTCTCGGCGGATAATCGCATAATGTGAACTCATGCATAACTGTGACATGACTTGCAAATTCCTGCTTGGGAGCATGTTTTTAATTGCTCTGGAGACTTCAATATAAGCTTCAAACTTATCTTGCTACCTGAGTCAGGTGTGAACCAACCAGGTGTCTAGTACACACACACACACACACACACACACACACACACACACGCAATTCCAGAAGTTTCTCCTTGTTTAATATGTACTATAGTCTAAAAAGCCAAACATAAGTCATTACAGAACTTATGTCAATGAATTTAAACAGGGGAAATAAAACATGATGGCCTATAGATGCCTTTCTTGAATACCATTATTGCGTCTGTCACTTCAGATTGGCAGCACCCGGGGCTTTATAACGTGGGCACCGGTTTGTCACCATGACAGCCGTGGTGTGCTATAGCACGCTCGACAAGGCAATTGCCATTGGAGAGTCTGGACAGGGCTTTGGGCATGTTCCTGTAATGACTCACCAGAATAAATAAAAGTGTGACATTTGATAAAATAGCATTCAGGTATTTAACACTAGTCAAGTTATTTATAATGACAAGCAGCTGAATCTATGAGATTCTTTGGCCCAACGCTTTGACAAAACAAGATGTTATTATAGTTGTTTGGATTGTGGTGATGCAGGTAAATAATAAGTATATCTGTTTTGTAACGCTCCCTAATAAATAAACAAATGAATACATACACAATCAATAAATAATTAACAATGAGCTGTTGTGTTACATGATTTAAGAGCCCTAGTGACTGATGTCTGATAGTTCTACGTTTCTCATTCATGTCCTTGTATGACCTCTATTGGTAAAAAACGGAAAAACATGATTGCACTGGGGAGGTCAGCATTCACAATCTGTTCAAAATGTATTTTAATTGCCTAGCGCCTACATGTTATTTGATTTAATTAGGATTACTTGTTGTATTTAATGAGATGTAACATCTTAGAGGAGGCAGCACTTGATCGTATCTTGGAACTTTAATATTTTTTTCTTAACTATATTTAGTTTGTAAAGTTTAGTCTAGAGGGGATATTAATTTAGCAAAGTCAATCAATATTTGATCTAGGCCCTTCCACTGATCCTCCATTGTGTGGTCAACTGATGTGGTCCAGCCGCACCTTTAACCAACGCGGAACACGAAAGTAGAATGACAGAAATTCGCCAATAAATACGAACCTGGGCACAGTGTACGGCGCAGAAACCGTGTCATCCAAACGGCACAGAAAGGCGATCTTCGACGTGTTTCCATTATTCAGGAGGGCAATAACCTTGTTCCAGTCGTTCTCATCTGCTGAAACGGGATGCTCCCTATGGGCGTTATTGGCTTGGCTCGAGAGACAGAGGGCGGGACTTTAAGTTACATGTGTTTAGGGTTGAGACATAGGGAGGGACTTTCGATTGAAGAATATCCGTTTCCGTTACATGTTTCAGATATTACTTTTAACAAAATGTCGTAAAAATATATTCTTATTGTTATTATTATTTTTTATTCTTCTTGTCATGGTCATCTTTTTCTAGGTCAGGGGAATTGTTACTGTCATACACAGCTTATAGGTAGTAAGATACCGGAAATTGTATTGCGGTAGACCAGGATAACGCTCCAGTTCAGGGTCCTCGCTCAGCCTAGGATGGCAGCAGGCCCAGTGCTGTTGCTAGGGGTGGAGTTTGGTTCCTCTACAGTTGATGGAGACTTGGACCAACAGTACAGTTGGAACAAGTGCACTTTGACAGTCCACTGAGTAGTAGACTTCGAGATCTGTTTCGACGCCAATCGCAGCCGAGAGGATGGAATAGCTACAATCCGCCGTGACTTGAAGGTATTTATCACTCTTTGATGTTGTCTCTCACAATTTTGGTCACGCACTTCTGATATCGACGCGTTAAGTCGAAGCGTATCTTTAACTGCCAGGAGCGAACTCATGAATTTCACATAAGCGTAGTTAACTGTGCTACCTGGAGCATTTCCAACCTACTAAAAAAAGCAACACGCCAATAACAAGCATACCATAATAACAAGCTACAAAGTTCAGTTTTACCTTGTAACTTTGGAAGCAGAAATGTGTCGTGTTTGGCGTGTAGTATTTAAAGAAGTCATCACAACACAGGATCCCCTTTTTTTTCTCCCATAACTTAAGGATACTAAATATATTCTGAGCCTATTCTGAATAGAAAAAGTGCGAAGTCACAAGGCCTGTAGCAAGCGCGTTATATGCGCACGCACACACACACACACACACACACACATACACACACCGTATAATGAAGTATAATGAAAAAAGCTCCATAACAAGCCAAATAATAAAACAGGACTTGCCAAGGATGTTGGAAAGTTAACTCCACCAAGGGCAAAGGGAAGGTAAGATAAGGCAAAGCACACACCTTTTCAAATCCACCTGTCCACACTTTGTGTATTTGACAGGGCAAGGGATTTTAAACGTCATTGAACCAACCATGAATTCCCTTATTCAGCAAGTCTTCAAATCAGAGTTAATAATCACTTCAGCACCCAAAAACATGATGTAACAGAAATATGTGTTTAATCGATATTCTGTTAATAGGTATGAATGATCTAAAGCAAGGAATGTGGCATAAAAAGGGGAAACGTGTGGAGCATGACAATTATTCTTCAGAAAAACCAACATTCTTCATTAAGAATGTCTACAGACAATGTCTGAATTTGATCTTTTAACCCCTGACAGTTGACATACCAGACAGTTGATCAAAAGTAAGCTTGACATTTTAACCCCTCTTAAAATGGCCATCCTGCCTCAATAGACCCCAGTATTAACCCCTCTCAAAATGGCCGTCCGACCTCAATAGACCCCAGTATTAACCCATCTCAAAATGGCCGTCCTGCCTCAATAGACCCCAGTATTAACCCCTCTCAAAATGGCTGTCCTGTCTCAATAGACCCCAGTATTAACCCCTCTCAAAATGGCCGTCCTACCTCAATAGAACCAGAGCCCATATACGGAGAGCCTTGGCACTCTCTATTGAGCCCCATTGTATCAAACTTGGTTGCAGGTCCATTAGAATTCCACTGGGGGTGATCGAATGAGTGCAGATTGAATGGGGGTCTATGGGGCTAGACGGCTAAATGTATCTCTTTCACCTGCTTGTCG
>NW_028179548.1:7500-39806 GCF_964030765.1 Micromesistius poutassou | reverse complement strand
GTACACATTGCAGTGCATAACAGCCCCAATTTTCGGCATTTGCACTGGCGTGTTGTGCATTGTTTTTTACAGGCACACCTGATCATTTCCAGGCAACTTTCAGGTATTGGGTTCTGTGACATAAGAATGGGCTGTAGTCCTGAATCACCATCTTTCCATCCCATGTCCAAGGGTGAAGGAAGCTCAGGTGTGGCATAGTGAGCATTTCTCCAAACCATTGCCTGGTAGTGTACTCTCAGCAGATGGAAGTGGAGCGCATCGCTTGTAGGCGGCATTGCTTCTGGTTTACCTGTCCTGGAGAAAAGTATATGCCTTGCTGCATCAACAGAGTCTGTTTTATGCACATCATATATTCTGCAGACAAAAGCCTCTGAAGATCTTTGAGTCTCCTCCGTGAGATCACCAATTCCGAGGTTGCTGAGCAATTGATGGTGCATTTTCCAGACTTTCCATGATGTACTTTTGGTGTGACTTGCAATGTATGATGTGGTATCACAACCAGTTAGTGCATGAAATGCTACAAGGCTTGGTGCTGAATCCTTTGGCAGTTTGTTAAAAACAGCATCAATTGGTATATATTGTGGCTTCCTTGTGGTACCAGACAACAGCCAGAGTTTTTTACATGCTACGTGTGGGAAATGGGAAACGAGAATCACAAGTACATCAGTGTCTCTAGATGACACGACTACTGTGTCTGACTGGCAGTGCACTGCATGTAATACCAATCGGGTATCTGCCTCTTCGTGTGTGGCTCTCAGATGAGTTAGGTTGGTTGTTGCTTTTGATGACCTAACCTCCGTCTCTTCGTCTCTGAACCCACCAGCAACTACTATCTCTTTATCATCCGGTGCCTGAGCACATAGTTCTTCAGAGAGTAGATTGGCAAGATCAGCTTTGTTGTCAGGGAGGGACAGGAAATTGGTCCAGTTTTTTGGAAGAGGCACATCACGACCCTCAACAAGTCGTCTGATTGGTTGAGCTGCTTTTGTGCGTCGTGTCCTGGTAGCACCCTTGATGGTCTCTTCTCTGTATCTGTCAAATACAACGTCTATCCTTTTATAGTAACATCCTGCTTTCAACACTGCTCTGACAAATGTGTCGGCCAGATCCCCAAATGTTACTGCTTTGTCTGGCTTTCCAAGGGCAACCACAAGTGCCTGTCCATCTATGATGAGACAAGATGACATGTCGGGAAGTTCAATAGCCTCAGGACAGACTATGCCTTCAGTTAACTTATTTACTAATACAGACTTGTTTCCAGTGCGAAGTGTCCCATTCATTTCAGCAAGGGATATGGGAACTGGCAGAAGCTCGTGTTTTAGGACAGCTGGTAAGTCAACTGGACGACCTGCCTCATAGGCCGTAACAAGGCGTTTGAGAATGTTTCGGTCAGCCTTTATGACAGTTCTGTTGTCTTTGATTTTAGGATTTTTGGCCACTTCATACAGAGATGCAAATGTTTTAGCTTTGCTCTTATGTAGGGTTGCATGGATTGGGACCTCTGGTTTATCTTTGTCCTCAGGAACAATCATCCTTTTCTCAATGAATGAATTCACTTTTTCTTGTCCTAGGTCTTTGGCAGAAAGTAATGAGCTTTGGATAGCCTCTGTGGCAACGTCTTTCGTGGCGAGATTTTGCAATGAGCCTGAGGAGACTGAATCAAACACCTTGAACCCTTTGAAGACTAAAACCAATGCCATTTCGTCTCTGTTGTCTCTCTTTTCACGGGATTTGGTAGCTTCATTGTGGACGTAGGTTTTCTCAGGTGTGTTGCTGAACATCAAATGTGTCTCTTCTGCTACATGGGACCTCATGTTGTAGGAGAGTGTCCATCTGGAAAGGGCTGAAGGTGTCTTAGTAATGCCAATGATCCCCCCTCCTTTTTTCCCTGTTCCGTTGATCCACTCCATTGCTTGGTCTGGATCGACCTGGTTGAATCGTTGATCGGACCGCTTCACAACAAAGTTGCCTCTTTGGAACTCAGATAGTACAGGTTCTGGGAGTTGGTGCATCTCAGCAATATACACTGGCCCCCATCTTGCATAGTTCAGGTGGTCATATCGCATGAAGTACGGCAACATCCAGCTGAAGGAGTGAAGATGAAGCTCCCAGAGTCCATCACGCTGAGCTCGTGTAAACTGCAACAGTGTTGAGACCATATCCATGTAGTTCCACCAGAAGACAAAGTTGACATCTTCAGATTTACTTGCGATGAAATCTTTGAGGAGACTGTCAAACTGTTCCTGCTTCAGATATGTTATCAACTGAGGAATCATTTCAGGATTTTCATCAGCAGCCATAGCAGAGATCTCATCATGGCATTCCTTGTTTGATTCTGCAGCAAACGCGAGGAATGTTGGCAACAAAAGCTGCCATAGGGCCTGCAAGGTCAGTTTGTGAGCTCTCATACCCTTGTTGTATGCTTTCCCTGACATGACAAGCATGACAGCACCCTCCCCCAGCAATCCACTCTCCAGCCACACTTCAGCTAGACCAGACCCAGCCATGTGATCTCCGATAGTCTTTAGGAAGTTCATTGCAATATGAAGTCCACCAAGCCGAGGGATTAACTTGCCCTGATATTCCTCAACACACCACTTCAGTTCCATGAGCTTGCAGTAAAGAGCTTGGTCCACTGTTATGACTGTATGCTCCTGGCCAAAATGTGATGATATTGCCATGCACCTCTTCACAACTGTATTGAGCGTATCATACTCATGAGCTGGAGCAAGGACTATTGGCAAATATCCTACTGCTGTCTGCTCTGGTTCCTTTGACGAGACTGACTGATTGAAAACGGTCCAAGAAGGTTTGGGTTCAGAATCCTGACGTCGCAGGAAGAAAGCCATGTCTGTTGCTTGTGCTTGTTTCACACAGTCACTGTCTCCTTTAGGTCTGGTAAACCAGGTCTTGTTAACATGTGATGTGAATACTGGCTTGCTTGTGGCAGAATGTACCCAGAATGTGCCCTATGATAGCTTGTTAGCTAGCTAGCTAGCTAGAAAGTAGGGGGATTTATGCTGCCACAGGGCTATGTTTGGGTTGGAATTATAAGAAATAAACTTGTATCAACAGAGGTGGTCATCTTTAGGGCACAACTGGAAGAAAAAAAAACTAGCTAGCTGTTTTTTTCCCCTCCAAAACTGTTAGCTAACTGTTAGCTAGTTTTCTCCCAGTTGCTAGCCATCTCAATATCATTGAAATACACAATTTTGACCCACTATGGTTGAAAAAGTATCATTTTGGATAAATAGGGTTAACAAGCTCAATCAATAACTAAGGAATATTGACATTTTTTGTCTAAAAAAATCAAAAAGCAGGAAACTTACCAAAGCGTGTGAAACTGTTACGATCCTCTTTGCTGTTAATTCACCTCAGGCAAAGGGTCCTCAGCGATGGGACTGACCATGCTATGTACTGATCTAAATATTCAACTTGGTACGTTTCATGGTGGTCTCTTTTTGAATATTTTTCCCTATTCACCTGGGTTTTTCCCGTCTTAGAATTTAGAGAACAAATGCTTAATTTGCAAAAAAAACAAAAAAAAAAACATGAAATCTCAGACAACTTGCAATGGATTTTTTTCTTTGTTATCATATAATATGGTGTACATCATATGTCATATCAACAGGGAAAATTTCAGAGTAACTTTTATTTAATATTTATGTCGGCCTTAAAAAATGACACAAATAATGCTTAATTTCACCTTAAAAGTTGGTATTTTGCATATATATATACATAAAAAAGGCACTGAGCCTCCACTATATCCTTGTTTGACCCTTGACTATCGATCTAGAAACTTAATTTCCTCATCTTGATTGCCTACTTACAAAAAAAACTAGGAGGAAATGGTCCAATAACTGTGCAAGATGGGCAATTTGGCGGCCATTTTAATATGCAAATTAGAAGGTCAAAACCTCAAAATTTCACCCGGGTACCGTTTTTTTTGGACTCAGCACCCTTGAAATATGTAAGGTAGGCCGGTTCCCGACTTGTACCCATAAATGCTCCTTACTTCTTATAAAAGGCCTTTTTTCTGAAATCCGTCTAGACTAGATGATGCAGCCCTAACGTCAACATTTCATTGGGAGAGAGCGCCATCAGTCACAATTGCTGCATCATGATTGGTCATTGATTGGCACTCTAGGTCTGACTGACGTAAAGTCTTACGTTGACGGTTGGAGTGCGCCAGTGCGGGAGGCAGAAGGAAAAAAAACAGATGGAGGCAGAAGGAACCGTTACGGGACGTAAAAGAAGGTAAGCGATATCTTTGTAAAGCGTAACTTGGGTAAAACTTTGCAAACATTTAGGTGGCGAGTGTTTATGTTGGTTGAGATACTTTTTTCGAAGAAACTGGTCGGCACATGCGGCTAATAGTGAAGCTAACTTAGCTAGTGAGGCCCGGGCCACACGTGACCATGAACTTATTAACTGTTAGCTATCGTTAATTAGTTAATTTATTGTGGTAATATCTTTATGTAAAGAATATGCTCTTTGGGATTTTTTTCCACAAACAATGAAGTGAGTAAAATAATACTGAACTCCATTGAAAAAATCTTCAAATTAACATGACGATGATTGTGATGGATTGCCTGCTAGCTGGTCATTTAGAAAGGAGTCCACATTTACCTACAAAATATGTGCCGAATTAGATTGAAGTGGCTAATGAATGTTATTTTTTCAGTATTATCCATGTTGTTTATCAAGACTGCTCTAAACAAGGCTTGTTGTAATGGTGGATGTTTAAAAGGGAGTTCTGCAGGCAGCTGGACAGAGTTCAGCATCTCCAGCACACACCTCCAGCGTCTCAGAGCAGATCATACTGCTTATTGTTTCATGACTTAAACATAATTTTATATACGTATTCATGTGTTCATAATTAATTCTTCATATTTCTGTGGGTGGTTAATCATATTTTATTATATAATTAGCAAACAAGACAGCAAGTTTGATTTGATGATCAAATCTTAACATGATGTATGGCATTTTTGGCAATTAATATAATTTGCATTGGAGCCTCATGCATATTTAAAGTGCTTGCTGTGGACAAAATTGTTATGTGTTGAAATTTAAGAGGATATATCCTCTTAAAGACCCATGTTTTTCAGTTCCTGAGTTGTCTGATATGGTTACAGTAACACATCTCTGTATCCAAATGTTTCAACAAGTTGCTGTACCAAATTATAACATGATAAAACTAGTAACTAAAATAAGACATTGAACTACCTTTTTAAATAATTAAAATATTGTACTTTTATGTATTTAACAGAATGGATGGCCCAGCAGGAAATACCAAGAAAGAGATGCCCAAAAGAGCGCGAAACCCACCGAAGAAGATGTGTTTTTATGAACCAGACCCCGGCTCACCCAAAGATGACTCAGATGGTAATTGATTTCACTACATGGCTTAGCTAATTTTTGGCATGATTGTCATTTCTAACTTACTTTGGACACTATAAAAACCAAAATCTTTGACAGTCTCTGGTCTCTTATCACTTGGATTATTATTATCAATATATTGGCAAACTTCAGCTGCAAACATTGATTAACAGGATTTTTTAAAAAGAAATGTCAAGAAAGGTGAGAGTAACCCCCACTTGAAACTGTATGCATTTTAGTGACATAATTTTACAACTCTATTGGTCAAATTATCACTACATTTGGGGCTGGGAAATTGATTTAAATTTTTTTTATTTAAATATAATAAAATTCTCTCATCAGAAAAAGTAGCAAAAACAACCATGGGCCATATTTTCCAAATATTTTACCTCTAGAATAATGAATGTGCAGATTTTTCTCTCAATGTCTCCTGTTATCTAGCAGATCTCTCTGTCCCCACCTCCTAGCAGCAGCAGAAAATGGAGGTAGTGCGCTCTACCGCCGTTTAAGCTATTTGCAACTCACACACCACCCTTTTTATTCCACAGACAACAGCAAATAGTTATACAAACATGCAACCAGGTGTTTGTTTACCTGGAGGAGGCGGACATCTTGGAGAAATTAGTAATAATAAACGCATGCATAGACTCGCGGGAATCTTGTTGATCTTGTTGATAATAAAATGCATACAGTAATCATTAAATAATGAAATAGAATAAAAACAAAGTGAAAGGATAGAATACAGAGTGCATGATTCAAATCAAATACATTGTTATTGTAAAGTGTCGCATGAGTGAAGAAGTGTGAAGCAAATGCAAAAAGAATAAAGTTAATGCTAGTTGAAGGCTAATGTGAAGAGATTAATTTTGATCACTGCTAAGTCTAAGAGGATTAGAATTGAGACCAATAAGATATAGTAGCATGTTTAAGATTGATTTTTAGCCTGTACTGGTTTACTCAAAATCTCCTTTATTTACTCTGTTCATTTTCAGGACTTTTTGTATTGTTGACCTTTGAAGACGGATACACGGCAAAGATGTTTAATGCCTGTGATATACTAAGCAAAGATGATAAACCCACCACCTGCCTTAGAGATCTGAAGCCAGGGGAAGAAGTACTTGCAAGATGGTCCGACAACAAGTTCTACACCGCCACAGTGGACTTCGTTGGAACAGTTAAAAAGACAGTGGATGCCAAGAAGGCCACAAAGAAAGACATGAAAAAAAGAGATGCAGCTGCTCAACGATTTTACAACCTTCCATCACTACCTCAAGCAGGTCAGTCCACCTCAGTACAGGATCATCCAAATACTGTGGACCACAACGTCATCCAGCCTCCAACTACCTGGCCAGTGTACCAACCTCCACCTACCGAGTCATCTTTACCTATCCAGCCACAGCACCAGCCTGTAACTGCCTGGCCACAGTACCAGGTTCCAGTTTCCCAGTCATCGCCACATACGCATCCACCTGTCCAGCCGCTCCACCAGTATGCACTCACTCTGTCTCCAGTCACACATTGTTCCAACCTTTCGCAGTATCCAAAGCATCACCAATCTCACACGGCACTGCCCACATCTTCAGACCTGTCAGAACAACCTGTTTTGGTGGATTTGGATCACCAAAGACAGCCACCAGCTCCGACTGTAACACCCAAAGAAAGCTTTCTCAAAATGTTGTACAGTCCTGGTAAAAACCAAAAACCTGCTGTTCTTGGGGACCAGAGCCAGCCTAGTACGTCTGAACATGAGACTTCTTCATGCTCGTCATCTGCAGATACTTTCATCATTGAGCGTGATCCACTTCCAGAATCTGGAGAGCCAATTTTCAGTTTCCCTGAACCAAGAGAAGACAGATCATGGAAGCCATGCAGGGCATGCGAGGCAGAGGTGGAAAAATTAGTGGAGGAGAACGCCAAACTGCAGGATGTGCTGTGCAGTATGAGTAAGTACATTTTGTCTCTCTGTTGCAGTTAATTGTTCCTTTAACACTATTACTTTTTTCTCTCACAATTTTCCTAATGTACCAAATTAAACTAAAACTTAAAAGCTTTTAACAATCTGGTAAAAAATCTTAGCCCATCATGAAATCTCTTGATTTTTTTTAAAACTAGTCTCTTCCTTTTCTTTAGTTTATTTTTGCTTCTGTGTCCCTGTAAGGTAATTCATATTTTATGTTACAGGTGGTGAGCACCTCGAGGCATTAAAAAGCTTTCTGGACAAAGTGGAACAGATCCAACCTCAGGCTGGTGTTGGGGCTCCAAAACACAGATCTGGGAAGCAAGAGCTGTATCCAGAAAGTGGCCTATTCGTGTCTTCCACCCGCCTGGCTGCAATACATGCAGAAGCAAAGAAGGACTGCCTCAGATTGTTCCATCTTCTTTTTGATGAGTTTTTTTACAGCAGAGGAGTGCCGAAATGCTGTGGCCTTTGGGAAGCACGGGAAGGTGCCAGATGGGAAGACAGTCCTGGATAAGTTCAAAGTCAATGGCATTCTAAGTAAGTACATTGCTCATTGTTAACAATTTATGGAAATATGGAAAGGTTGTGGAAATCCATCAGTAAAAATACATAACATAAAGAAGCACAAATTATTTTCAAAAATGAATTTGTAATTCTACTTTTTATTTCTAGTTTGGTTTCCCCTCTTTTTTCTGACCCTTCTTACATTCATCACAATATCTGGCCACATTTGGCATAGTTTCTGAAGTGTTGGAACCCCATGTATCACATAGCTACATTTAATGTTTTGATTGTTTCAGTGACCTCATAGTTTTACTGAATTTCCTCGTGTGAACCATAGAGATATTTCAATGTGAATTATGTGACATCTGGATAAAAAAAACTCTAAATACTGTCATTGTAACTGCTGTTACATTATGCCATTTGTAATTTGTGCTTTCTTTTCTCTGTTTTTTTAATTCTTGCAGCTTACATCATGCGCTGTAGTATCCTGGATGGATGGACACCGGTGGAGAAAAGTAAGGTCAAAAAAGCCTTCATAAACAAATGCCGCATCAGGGCCACAGCACTGTAAAGTATTGCAACCTTCATTGAAATGTCCATGTTCAAAAAAAGTTGTTTGTTGTTTTAAATGCTGTGCAATGTTTTGCAATGTGCACGGTAAAGTTCTTAACACTGTAACGTATGGGATGTGGCATACTGATAGACATTGTTGAAATATCCATGTTCAAAAAAAGGCCCTTTTTAAATGTTGTTTTAAATGCTGTGCAATGTTATGCAATGTGCACTGTAAAGTTTTGTCATTATTACATCTACTTGAAACACGGCATCAGGGCCACAACACTGTAAAGTATTGGATGTGGCATACTGATAGACATTAGTTGAAACGACCATGTTCAAAAAAAGCCCCTGTATACAAATGCTGCATGAGGGGCTTAAAGTGATAGTTTCCCCAAGATTGAAATTTCACTCATTATCTACTCCCCCTCATGTGGACTAAGGGCTGGGAGAAGTTTCAGAGTCCTCCGTGGCTTCTCTGAGTTACAGGGGGTCTCGGCGTAGCAGTCTATGTCCATATGACGGTTGCAAATGGATACCAACTGTCTTCGTAACAAAAAGACACACCAAAAAACATCCAGATACCTCCATGCTGCTCGTATGTAATGTCCGTCTTGTATTGAAGCCCCGAAATGCGAAACTGTCCCGAAAAATATTAAATAAGTCTATATTTCAAGCTTGTTTTGTAGCGGAAGCTTCTTGAAGCTCCTCTTCCCAGTTTGTCAAATTTGGACAAACCAGGGTCTGTCCTCTTTCCAGGGAAGAGGAGCTTCGAGAAGCTTCCGCTACAAAACGAGCTTGAAATATAGACTTATTAAATTTTTTTCAGGACAATTTGGCATAATAGATAATGGAATAATCACCTCAGTTGATATTTAGCATCTCGTGGAGAGCTGAGCACCCTGCACAACCCAGACAACCTCTTCTGGCAACAGCATACAGCAGACTGTCAGAAGAACAGCAGCTCACCCCTTTTATACCCCATGGCCCCTCCCACTAGACAGGCCCAATTAACAGGGGGATTATAATACTGTGGCATTTTGCTAATCAACCATAAATAAACTCATCGAAATACAGCATGCATGTTAAAGTTCATTTCATCTTTTAGACCAGTGATTTTCACTAGTGCATTTAGGCTTGTCGCTCCTTAATGTCCAATGTCAATGTCCAGTGTCCTCCTTTGACACAAGGGAAAATGGTTTGGCCCAAATCGGGCCAATCAGTGGCAGCAGGTGTTTCCTGACACCATATTTAAAGCCCTCAGCCCCACCCTGACTCTTTTAGTCTGCAGTACAGAACCATGGTGAGAGGACAGACAGGGACAGTGGTCAAACTGTCACACAGTAAAACAAATATTTCTATCTACATCTCAAGATTTAAATTTAGCAAACGTTTGTAGCCTAAAAGACCAACCTGATGAACGCATAGACAGATTTATTGCAGGAAGCTGAGAGGATCAGACTGTCCTGATGATCTCTCTCACTACCTTCACCTCCGTTGTGTCAACAGCCAAATCTGCCTTCTTCCAACCAAAATAAACTCCTCCGCCTCCAACCACAGGAAACTGTTTTCCATCTTCCCTTCCCTCCTCACCCCTCCCCCCCTTCCTTCCTCCATCAAAGCTGACTTTCTAACCGTCTTTACCCAAAAGGTGAAGGACATCAGCTCCTCTTTTACCCCTGCCGCCATTCTCCCTCCCCCTATCCCCACCTCTGTTTTTACCCACTTTATCCCTCTCTCCTCTGGTGATGTCAACAGAATAGTTACGTCTAACCACAACGCCACATGCCCCCTTGACTCTATCCCCCCCCTCACTCCTCCAGGTCGTCTCGAGTGACGTCCTGCCATTCCTCACCACCTTCATCAACTCCTCCCTCACTTCAGGCCTTATTCCAGCCTTTCCCTGAAAACAGCCTTTCCCTGTATGCCTTTTAAGAAAAGACGTGACAGCATGGAAACAGAGAATTACAGAGTTTAGTTTGGACTAGTTAGGGAAAGGAGCTATAACAGATAATACAATAGACTGTGAGGATAACACACACCCAGGAATTATAATCATCTCTTCAGACATTTCCTGAAGGTTAATGCGCCAAAAAAATAAACAAAAATATGATTGTTCACAAGTCCCAAATCTCGAGTTTTGGGACTTGTCTTTTGAGGACGATTTAGAACACACTTAAGCAGAACAAGTACTGTCTTTTGCATACTTGTTATTAGACGAGTCTCAAGGCGAGTCTCAAGTCACTGTGTGGGCAAATTAACTGCGACTTGACTCCAAGTCTCTAACTCAAGTCCCCATCTCTGGTAAACACTTGTGTATGAACTGTATCTATGTTCATGTATGTATCTGTCTTTATGTATGTATGTATTTATGTTTATGTGTATATCTATGTTCATGTGTGTGTGTGTGTGTGTGTGTGTGTATGTTTATGTCTGCATGTATAGTATGTATGTGTGTATTCTTATGTATGTATGTTTGTATGTATGTATATAAGTATGTTACTGTGTGTGTTTGTGTGTGTATATATGTTTCTGCATGTATCTAAGTATGTATGTGTGTATTTGTGTGTGTATGTTTTACTGCAGGGGTCCCTAACATTTGTAATGTCCTGCCAATAATAAAAAAAAACATTGTGTGCCAATCGTTTTTTAAATGCATATATATATAAAGGCTGCTCATTTAACTGAAGTGATATCAAGGGCTTATGGAATTTAAAAAAATACATTAAGTTTATAATTACTATGAATATATCTAAAATGATCCCAGAATACATATCCTCATATTTTCTGCGCGAGCCGTTGTTAATGACCCTGGTGACACGCAGGCCACATGTTGCCCCCCCCCCCCCCCCTCTGTATGATTACCTTTGTATTACTGTATGTATTACTTTATGACTGTATGTGTTACTGTATTACTGTATGTATTACTGTAGGTGTGTCTATATTTTAATAATGAGGGAATAATAACATGTATGCTAGAGACCAGTACTTGTTGTGCTTAAGTGTGTTCTAAACTCAACACCAGAGCCACAGTACCAGTCATCACTTACTGAGGTGTTCTCAGTAGAGGTCTTGAGGTGTTTCTTCAAGACGAGGAGGGATTCTGCAGACCGTAGAGAGACTGTCTGGACTGTGAATGATAGCCATGCAGTATGAATATATCTCTGTGTACATTAATCTGTGTGTGTGTTTGTGTGTGTGTCCTACTCTTTAACAGCTCTAAAGTCGTGCAGCATTGTCATTCTGATCTTCGGACTGCTGAGTATTCTCCTAATCTCCCTGCGCTTCAGTGAGTTTAAATCATATCTTCCTGAATATGATGGACAAGAGGTCAGAATAGTGTACTTTGTAGGACAGGCTATAACGGCATTAAAGGTTATGTAATACCAAACTTGACAAAATGATTAGGATGGCATACAAGAAATAGCAAGAATTGCAAGAAATTTTGAAGCTGATTTTAACTAACCCTCATATATTAAACCAGCATATATTAAATATATTAAACCTGCATATATTAAATATATTAAACCTGCATATATATATATTTAAAAAAAAGCTGATCCACATGCCTAGTCCTGGGGTTATGCACGGGGTGTCACGTGGGCCCATTACTCATGTCTTACTCTGTATGCGCACTACTAGCATCTACATAGCGTCTTTTTCTGTGTTTGCTTTCATTAGTTTCAATTGGAGCTGGTTAGCGGTTTTGCATCCTCCTCCACAAGCACCACCCCCGACTCGTTAATCTCTGAGCGGGAGTGTCTTCCCAAACCTGGGAAATCTTTGTAGATACTGCTGTGTTATTCAATCATTTAGGAAAAGGCAGGTGAGAAAACTGGGTCAGAATCTTCTGGGTCGCCCTCTAGTGGACAGGTATTAGGAGAGAGTGAAGGGAGTATTTGATGGTGCATCTCTGGATACGTGTTGGAAACGTTCTGATCCTGGTTTCTTCTGGTTCAGTGATGCCCACGGAGGAGGAGGTGGCCCCCAGCATCATAGATGTATACTCCTCTACCCTGCGATTGCCCGTGGGCCAAACGGCCCGCTTCACCTGCAATGCCAGCGGCACGCCGGAGCCCAACGTCGAGTGGCTCCACAACGGCAGGCCCCTGGAGAGGGACAGCACAGATGACCAATCAGAGGCCTGGGTGGAGAGGGGGTTCCTCTTCGTCAGAGGGGTGAGGTCTGGCGTGAACATGGTCTGCTGCAGGGCGAGCAACAGCGCTGGCACGGCCAATCACACCGCTGAGCTGCTTGTCTTTGGTAAGATCTGGATCCAAGGAGAGACGTTTGTTGTTGATGTATTCATAACGTTGTTGTTGAGGTGTGTATATATATATATATTCATAAATGTATGCGTATATATGTGTATATATACACATATGCAAATTATATATATATATATATATATAAAAATATATACATGTGTGTGTGTCTGTGTGTGTGTCTATATGAGGAGCTCTTTTCCAAAACGCGATAAACGCCAAATCACTATATTTCCTTGTCAAAAATGTACAGCAAGATGCAGTTGGTTTCCAAACCGCAACAAGCGCCAAACCTATTTTTTGCCTTCACCTTGTGGGACCTTGGGGAGCAGAGAGTGGTCCCGAGTGTGGAGGTCTTGTGGACCCCCCAGGGCAGCGGGACCACCTCGTGTGTGAGGCCGAAAGGGTTCACCTTGTCGGACTAGGGGGAGCAGAGAGTGGCCCCGAGTGTGGAGGTCTTTATTCCATGCATTTGGATTTATTTGATTTATATTCATTTATAGAATGAGATGAGTCCCTGATATCGTATATTGCATGTTCTCTTGTTTAAAAAAAATAATACATAAACCATCAATGGATTAACAGCGTTTTGAATTTTCTTTTATGGATTAATAGCGTTTTGAAAAAAATAACAACTTTGAATTTATAATCAACAATATTGTTTGATTTAAAAGTCATTGTTCAACATATTCAGACTGAGTGAACAAACCATTTTAACAGGATGAATTGAATATTAACAAAATATGTGGGTCTAGGTAAAAAATGTCATTTTCCTGAAAGATATTCAAATGGATTCATAGCGTTTTGGAAAAGAGCTCATGTATATATGAGTACTTTTCTTTATAGTCACTTGTGTCATCCCCTGCTTTACCCAAAACGTAGTGGAACCAAAACCGTGATATGAACCGAACTGTGAATTCTCTGAACCGTTTCCCTTGTTTTGTTGATGTCATGACGTGAAAGAGGTGTTTTTAAGTCCATTGATGTTAAGCTTCTAGCAGAAGCAGACAACCAGCCATGTATGTTGTCCAATTGAACCTAGCCTCAAACCACAGACCCATTCTCAATAACAAAACAAACTATAACTCAGACGTGCAAACTTAATGGACAAGTGGAAGGATCGTGAAATAGGACAGGAATCTGAACTACAAATCCTACAATTACTGAATAAATTGTACTTGCACTGCCATTAGACACTTATGTAAGTATATTAGTATGTTTGTTTATGCATGTGTACATATGTTAATGTATGTGTACATATTTAAACGTATGTTTACGTATGTGTACGTATGTTTTTGTATGTGTACATATTTATACGTATGTTTACTTATGTGTACGTATGTTTATGTATGTGAACATATTTATACGTATGTTTACTTATGTGTACGCATGTTTATGTATCTTTACATATTTATACTTATTTTTAAGTATAAAATCTGGGTCTGAATCTTATTGGTCGCCCTCTGGTGGACAGGTATTAGGAGAGAGTGAAGGGAGTGTCTGATGGTGCATCTCTAGATACGTGTTGTAAACGTTCACTCCTCTCCTCCTGGTTTCTTCTGGTTCAGTGATGCCAGTGATGACCAGCATCATAGATTTACACTCCTCTACCCTGCGATTGCCCGTGGGCCAAGTGGCCCGCTTCACCTGCGATGCCGGCGGCACGCCGGAGCCCACCGTCGAGTGGCTCCACAACGGCAGGCCCCTGGAGAGGAACGGCACAGACGACCAATCAGAGGCCTGGGTGGAGAGGGGGTTCCTCTTCGTCAGAGGGGTGAGGTATGGCGTGAACACGGTCTGCTGCGTGGCGAGCAACAGCGCTGGCACGGCCAATCACACCGCTGAGCTGCTTGTCTTTGGTAAGATCTGGATCCAAGGAGAGATGTTTGTTGTTGATGTATTTATAACGTTGTTGTTGAGGTGTGTATATATATATATATATATATATATATATTCATAAATGTATGTGTATATATATATACACGTATACAAAATTATATATATATATATATATATATATATGTGTGTATGTATATATATAATTTTGTATTTATATATGTATGTATATATATATACATATATATATATATACATACATATATACGAAAACAAATCCTCATCCGCTTATCCGGGGTCGGGTCGCGGGGGCTCAAGCATGAATCAGCATTTTTTAAATTTTCCAATGCAAATGAATGGGGGGGATTTTGGGCGAATAACCTGGAATATCTCGGGAATTATGAATAATATCATGTCTTGTTCTCCCGTCAGATGCCTGTGAACTCACACTGGACCCAAACACAGTCAACGGACACCTCTCTCTGTCTGAGGACAACAGAAAGGTGACGTATGGAGAGGACCAGTCGTATCCGTATCACCCAGAGAGATTTTACTTCGTGTCCCAGGTGTTGTGTAGAGAGGCTCTGACTGGCCGCTGTTACTGGGAGGTAGAGAGGAAAGGAGATGTTGTTATAGGAGTGACATACAGAGGAATCACAAGGAGAGGACGGGGTGGTGACAGCGCGCTTGGAAGGAACAACAAGTCCTGGAGTCTTTATTGTCATGATGATCGTTACTCTGCCTGGTACAACGATAGACGGACAGACAAACGTCTCCCCCCCGCTGGCTCTACCAGAGTAGGAGTGTATCTGGACCGGCCTGCTGGCACTCTGTCCTTCTACAGAGTGTCCCGAGGTGTAGGAGGGTCCTCAGACACACTGACACACATCCACACCTTCAGGTCCACCTTCACCCAGGAGGACCTCCTCCCTGGGTTTTACGTATGGGGGGAGGAGGGTAACTCAGTGTCTCTGTGTCGGTTGTAGAAAGAAAAAAAGGGAGGCGGAGGACGGGTGCAGGCACACACACACACAGACACACACACACACAGACACACACACACACAGACAAACACACACACACACAGAGACAAACACACACACACACACACACACGTAGAGACAAACACACACACACACACACACGCGTAGAGACAAACACACACACGTAGAGACAAACACACACACACACACACACACACACGTATAGACAGGTTTAGGGTAGAGTGGAGGGGGGTGAGGGAGGAGGATGAGGTTGTTTCCTGTTTTGTTGTTTTCTCTGTGTCGGCTGTAGAAGACACAACACAGGCAGACGGGCGGACATACACACACACACACACACACACATACACACACACACACACACGATAGGGGGATCAGTGTCTCTGTGTCGGCTGTAGAAAGAAAACACAGACGGTCAGCAGGGTCAAGGGTCAGGGTCACACACACACACACACACACACACAGTAGACCCCCTCCGTGCGGCGCCCCCCCCACACACACACACACACACACACAGTAGACCCCCTCCGTGCGGCGCCCCCCCCACACACACACACACACACACACACAGTAGACCCCCTCCGTGCGGCGCCCCCCCCACACACACACACACACACACACACAGTAGACCCCCTCCGTGCGGCGCCCCCCCCACACACACACACACACACACAGTAGACCCCCCCCCCGGAAAGTTGTTGAGGTGGGGGGGGGGGGTTGTGGTCTGGCGGAGTTGTTGTTGACGGGGGGGGGGATTACGGGCTGGTGGAGTAGTTGACGGGGGGGGGGGGGGGGGGGATTACGGTCTGGTGGAGTTGTTGACGGGGGGGGGGGGGATTACGGTCTGGTGGAGTTGTTGACGGGGGGGGGGGGATTACGGTCTGGTGGAGTTGTTGACGGGGGGGGGGGGGGATTACGGTCTGGTGGAGTTGATGACGGGGGGGGGGGGGGGATTACGGTCTGGTGGAGTTGTTGACGGGGGGGGGGGGATTACGGGCTGGTGGAGTTGATGACGGGGGGGGGGGGGGGGGATTACGGTCTGGTGGAGTTGTTGACGGGGGGGGGGGGATTACGGTCTGGTGGAGTTGTTGACGGGGGGGGGGGGATTACGGTCTGGTGGAGTTGTTGACGGGGGGGGGGGGGATTACGGGCTGGTGGAGTTGTTGACGGGGGGGGGGGGGGGATTACGGGCTGGTGGAGTTGTTGACGGGGGGGGGGGGGATTACGGGCTGGTGGAGTTGTTGACGGGGGGGGGGCGATCTTGAGCGGATCTTTCATTTTTCTTGTGTGCTCTAATGTTAATGTAATGCTGTGCTGTAATGCGTGGAGACAAACACACACACAGAGAGACAAACACAAGCACACACACAGAGACAAACACAAACACACACACAGAGACAAACACAAACACACACACAGAGACAACACACACACACACACACACACACACACACACACACACACACACACACACACACACACACACACACAGACAGACAAACAAGGGGGTAGCTTAGCAGGCTTTATTAAGATTGAATCTTTAATTTGAATGTATATTAAATACCTATTGAACGTAAATCACATGTTTTTATGCTACAGTTTTTGTACATTTTCAAGAGTTTTGTTCTTAAGGACTCTGATATCATTATTTGTGTCCTAACAAGGAACCTGATTTAAAGCAGATTTTATATTTCATTCATAATAACCAGGAGGTCTGTGTTGTAAATGACTTTAAACTGAGTATTGATTCCTGGTGTTCTGTTGGGAACCAAACGGCAGCAGAACATGTTCAGTTATTAAAGATACGTGCACACCTGTTTATGATTAGTAAAGTCTGCAGCTTCTATTGTTTCAGTCCTTGTGTTTATTGTGTACATGTAAGGGACTATTTTTCTGTTGCATTTGTTAATGAAGCATAATTTTAATAAACAACTCAGTGGATCAACTGAATGTTCTCGTGTGTTCAGCCCATCATCATTCTCCTTTTATTACTAAATAATGTTACATAAGTGCCTTAAGAATAATAATTTGTTAATCAGAAATTATAAATAAAACAACAAATGTTGTTCTGATATTATTCTGGACCTCCTCCCTGGGTTTTGGTTAGGGGGGGGGGGGGGGGGGCGGTGCCTCAGTGTCTCTGTGTCCGTTGTAGAAAGAAACCACAGACAGACGGCCGGACACACACACACACACACACTGGGATTGGGATCACTGGTCGCAGTGATCCCAATCCCAGTGTGTGCAGTGTATCATGCGTTGCTATGGTGCATCAGGTGCATGCTGGGAGGTGTAGTTCTTAGTGTTTCTCAGGTGCATGCTGGGAGGTGTAGTTCTTAGTGTTTCTCAGGTGCATGCTGGGAGGTGTAGTTCTTAGTGTCTCAGGTGCATGCTGGGAGGTGTAGTTCTTAGTGTCTCTCAGGTGCATGCTAGGAGGTGTAGTTCTTCATGTCTCTCAGGTGCATGCTGGGAGGTGTAGTTCTTAGTGTCTCAGGTGCATGATGGGAGGTGTACTTCTTACTGTCTCTCAGGTGCATGCTGGGAGGCGTAGTTCTTCCTGTCTCTCAGGTGCATGCTGGGAGGTGTAGTTCTTCCTGTCTCTCAGGTGCATGCTGGGAGGTGTAGTTCTTAGTGTCTCAGGTGCATGCTGGGAGGCGTAGTTCTTCCTGTCTCTCAGGTGCATGCTGGGAGGTGTAGTTCTTCCTGTCTCTCAGGTGCATGCTGGGAGGTGTAGTTCTTAGTGTCTCAGGTGCATGCTGGGAGGCGTAGTTCTTCCTGTCTCTCAGGTGCATGCTGGGAGGTGTAGTTCTTAGTGTCTCTCAGGTGCATGCTGGGAGGTGTAGTTCTTAGTGTCTCTCAGGTGCATGCTGGGAGGTGTAGTTCTTAGTGTCTCTCAGGTGCATGCTGGGAGGTGGCAGTGAGTTGAAGTAGGGGTGCTGTAGCCCCCCCAGGGCGGAGACCCGGTCGCGGGGGGGGGGGGGGGGGGGGGGCGTCCTGCAACGACCATGCAGGACGAGGTAATAACGACCCCCACAACCAAACCAGGAGAGGATAATGTTACAACCAAGGCAAATAAAATATTAACCGTAGACTCTGATATACCTACGACTACAAATCAGTCAATCCTTTCTGAAGTAATGAACAAAATCAGAAACAGTAATTTTTCAACAATGAGAACACTCAGACAGATCAAACATGAGCCCATTAAAACAGTCGTTGTGCTAAAACCACAACTACTGCTGTAGCGGCCGTACAAGACGGCAAAGTCAAACAATCGGTCTGAACGGGTTGAACACAAACAGATCCCAGCAGAAGACTGTCAGACGTGTGCTAGAAGTGGTCGGGACGCGTTCTGGGTAACAAACACTAGATAACGTTGGGATCTCTGTACTGAAGGAACAACGCAGCGGCTGCTGGAGCAGGAAGGAAGCCCAACGCCAGCAGCAAACTAAATGACTGTTGGGTTGTGGCGGCGTGTTCAGCCCAGTGTCTGCTCTCCACAGGGCCCCGTGACTACAGCACATATCTCCGTAGAAGTAACGGTGACCACGCCACGCCCTGTTGTCTGAGGTCACGTCGGGGGACGGACACAACGCCGTCCAATGAGGTCGCTGAATCATCAGCCCCTAAAGAGACTCGTCTCCGTGTGGAACGGGGAGGACAACGTTTCCACAACAGTGAAGAAGGTACAGAGGCGGACGGCGTTGGGCGGGTGGAGGAGGAGTTATGCAACGTCATTTGGAACATCACCACAGACTGTATTGACGGGACGGGAACATGGCTCAGCGCCAGCCATAAAAGGTAGTGTGATGGAAAAATCGACATATCCGAATTGTTGTTTGATGAGTTTGTCTGTTCTTGTGTAACTTGTAGTGTCCTCAGTTTCAACCCTGATTGTCCCGCCCATTTCCTCCCAGCTGTCTATTGATCCTTGTGCTTTGGGTGAGAACGTCACAAAGACAGGCATCTGGAATTTGCATTTGTTTGTCGTGAACCCCGACCGTTGTATTCCTAGGTGTTGGGACAGAAGGGTCGTAAAGAGAAGAATTTGTCCAAACAAACGGAGCGTAGAGGACAACCCAGGGGAGCAGCCCGTAAATACAAGGCTAGGAACCAGGGAGCAGGAGGGGTTGAAGCTCTCTCCCCAATGATCGGGCTGGTAAAGAACGCAGACTGGATGAACTGCGTTTATTATAATCAACAGAGGTTCATTAATTACACGGACGACGCTTTATCTGCGCTAGGTGAGCAGCTGCGTGCCACAAGACAAATGACTTTGGCAAAACAGGCAAGCCCTGTGATTGGTTACTGGCGGAACAAGGAGGAGTCTGTGCTCTTATAGGAGAAATGTGCTGCACCTTATTAAATAATTAATTATATTATTATTTAATAAGTATAATAATATATAATAATATAATAATTATATAATAATATTAATTTTAATATAATTATATTAATAAAGTTACAAATTAAAAACGTTCCCACACACGCTTTGATTCACAGCCAGTCAACGCCTGCCCTCTGGTGGGCAAAACGAGAACTGCATGCAGCATATATTTTGTGGTCAGGAACGAGTTGAACTTCGCTTAATCTCTAAAAATGAAAATATATAACTACACATTACAGGCCACAATACAAGACGAACACCGCTGTTTTTAAAGTTTAGATTTTTTTCATACAATAAGTTATAAATTAAAAAATATTCCCACACACGCCAATATTCAGTCGGTCAACGCCTGCCCTCTGGTGGACAAAACGAGAACTGCACGCAGCATATATTTTGTGGTCAGGAACGAGTTGAACTTCGCTTAATCTCTAAAAATGAAAATATATAACTACACATTACAGGCCACAATACAAGACGAACACCGCTGTTTTTAAAGTTTTGATTTTTTTCATACAATAAGTTATAAATTAAAAAATATTCCCACACACGCCAATATTCAGTCGGTCAACGCCTGCCCTCTGGTGGACAAAACGAGAACTGCACGCAGCATATATTTTGTGGTCAGGAACGAGTTGAACTTCGCTTAATCTCTAAAAATAAAAATATATAACTACACATTACAGGCCACAATACAAGACGAACACCGCTGTTTTTAAAGTTTTGATTTTTTTCATACAATAAGTTATAAATTAAAAAATATTCCCACACACGCCAATATTCAGTCGGTCAACGCCTGCCCTCTGGTGGACAAAACGAGAACTGCGCGCAGTATATATTTTCTGTGGCCAGGAAGGCGAATTCATACGAGTTGAACTTCGGTTAAGCTCTAAAAAACATGAAACTGTATTAAAACCCGTCGTGTGTAGAAAACGGGAGTAGAGCAACGGTAGACTCGTCTGCAAATTAAAATATAAGCTCCAACTCAATACTTGCGTTTAAAGTTGATGGTCGGACTGTAAACAATGACCCTCCCACGGAGGAGGAAGTCTAGATCCGGATATCCGGTATCGGCTCCACCGGTGGGCGGGATATATCGTCCCCATGGTTACCGTAGCTCCTTATCACGCCGCAGGTTACCCAGATCGGTGTTCAAAGAAACGCAATTCATGTAATAAAATAAACCTAACAGCGTCACGCTTGTTGTTAAGATTGTGATTATATTTTAGATTTAATCTATCTATTTTAGATCTATTTTTAGATAACCATCGTCCAGTTTCACTATTAAACAACGATTATAAATGACTAACCTACATTTACACTGACACATTAAAACGGTTCAAAGGAGCAACAGGTCTGTACGTAACAATATGAGGCTAGTGCGCGACCTTCTGGAGCACGGCCGTCCGCTAGAGGACAAAGGGGTCGTTTTATCCCCTGACTCCTACAAGGCGTTTGATACGTCACAACATCAGCTCCTGTTTAAAGTCGTGCATATGTACGGATCTGGACCTCGATTCTGTAACATAACAGAATCATTTTACAACGGCAGCACTAGTTCAGGAGCACCCCCCCCCCCCCCTCGCTTCACCGTCAATAGAGGGCTTCAACAAGGACGCAACGTCTCCCCGTTCCTCTTTGTTTAGGCAGAAGAAATGTTGGCCGTTCTTATTCTAAACTCTGATGTTGTCAAGCTGAATGTTTTCGATGAACAGATCATTATGAGCCAACTGGCCGATGACACCACCGTCTTCTTAAAAGGTTTAGAACAAATCCCTAAAGTCCCTAAGTATAAATGTATAGAAAGTACTAAATTAAAACATTTCATCCATTACGTTTACATGTGATACTTTGAAACTTCAGAATTTGTTCTTTATTATTTGTAATTCAATGCGTGTGTGTGTGTGTAATGTAAAATGGGAACAGACTGAATAATATATGTTTTATATGAACACTGTCTAATAAAGGTGTAATGTAAAACGGGAACAGACTGAATAATATATGTTTTATATGAACACTGTCTAATAAAGGTGTAATGTAAAATGGGAACAGACTGAATAATATATGTTTTATATGAACACTGTCTAATAAAGGTGTAATGTAAAATGGGAACAGACTGAACAGCGACATCTAGTGGCGAGGAACGGGACCGCACGCAAAGCGGGATTAAAACGGGGAGTTTAAAACGCACACACGTTCTGTTTGTACGAATAAAACGCATGATCATACCCTATGTTGTAATAATCTGAGGTGTATTGATCAACAGAAGACACAGGTGGAGTTAAAGGTGTTGATTTAATGGCTTGTTTTACCACCCCGGTAACACAGGGCGTCCGTCCCCCAAAAGAGTCCCCGACTTTAGTTCCGCAGTCGAGCAGCAAAACTGTACCTGTTGTAACTAACAATCAACTAATGTCTGTCTGTCTGTCTAATTATATACTAATTATAAAGAGTATTTACTATAACTTTATAAGACTAATTATAAAGAGTATTTACTATAACTTTATAAGACTAATTATGAAGAGTATTTACTACAACTTTATAAGACTAATTATAAAGAGTATTTACTATAACTTTATAAGACTAATTATAAAGAGTATTTACTATAACTTTATAAGACTAATTATAAAGAGTATTTACTATAACTTTATAAGACTAATTATAAAGGGTATTTACTATAACTTTATAAGACTAATTATAAAGAGTATTTACTATAACTTTATAAGACTAATTATGTAGAGTATTTGCTATAACTTTATAAGACTAATTATAAAGAGTAATGAAGCTTTAATAGAAGAGTTCTCAACAGCTTTATTATTTGTTCCTATAACTATATCAGCCTCATTATAACAGGAAATTATGTTACGATGTTACGATGCCTAGCAATTATGTTATGTTAATTACACGTTAGTAGAACCACACACACACACACACACACACACACACACACACACACACACACACACACACACACACACACACACACACACACACACACACACACACACACACACACACACACACACACACGTGTCCGTGGGGGCGGGGCCAGGAGAGGACGCGTTGTTGAGGAAACTAAACTTAAGCCGTTTCTCAATACCAAGTACGCGGACTACGTTCTCGCGGACTTGGAAGTACGTACTTGGCAAGTCCGGACTTTCAAGTACAGACTTCCGAGAACGCGAGTACGCACCTGCAATTGGAACAGCAGCGGACTGGATGATGCATTCTGGGATATTTAACGGTCCCAAGTCCACACGAGTCACCTCCGATGCATCCTCGGTAGAACGGCCTCATCGAGAACGCATCGAGAACACACACGGGTTTTACGACAGTACTCGCGTACTTGGAATTGGAACAGTGCTTGGGCTACCACTGATGACGTTTATCGAGAACGCAAGTACACGAGAACACACGAGAACGCAAATTGAGAAACGGCTTCTCTCTCCCCACGCTCCAAATGAGAAACTGGGAGTTAGAGGAAGACATTTTCTCCTCTTCCGTCTGAGGAGGAGCAGAAGGAGGAGGAGGAGGAGAGGGGTACATTAGATACACTCTGAGGAGGAGGAGGAGGAGAGGGGTACATTAGATACACTCTGAGGAGGAGGAGGAGGAGAGGGGTACATTAGATACACTCTGAGAAGGAGGAGGAGGAGGAGGAGAGGGGTACATTAGATACACTCTGAGAAGGAGGAGGAGGAGGAGGAGAGGGGTACATTAGATCCACTCTGAGGAGGAGGAGGAGGAGAGGGGTACATTAGATCCACTCTGAGGAGGAGGAGGAGGAGAGGGGTACATTAGATCCACTCTGAGGAGGAGGAGGAGGAGAGGGGTACATTAGATCCACTCTGAGGAGGAGGAGGAGGAGAGGGGTACATTAGATCCACTCTGAGGAGGAGGAGGAGGAGAGGGGTACATTAGATCCACTCTGAGGAGGAGGAGGAGGAGAGGGGTACATTAGATCCACTCTGAGGAGGAGGAGGAGGAGAGGGGTACATTAGATCCACTCTGAGGAGGAGGAGGAGGAGGAGAGGGGTACATTAGATACACTCTGAGGAGGAGGAGGAGGAGGAGAGGGGTACATTAGATACACTCTGAGGAGGAGGAGGAGGAGGAGGAGGAGAGGGGTACATTAGATACACTCTGAGGAGGAGGAGGAGGAGAGGGGTACATTAGATACACTCTGAGGAGGAGGAGGAGGAGGAGGAGGAGAGGGGTACATTAGATACACTCTGAGGAGGAGGAGGAGGAGAGGGGTACATTAGATACACTCTGAGGAGGAGGAGGAGGAGCAGGAGGAGGAGGAGAGGGGTACATTAGATCCACTCTGAGGAGGAGGAGGAGGAGCAGGAGGAGGAGGAGAGGGGTACATTAGAAACACTCTGAGGAGGAGGAGGAGGAGAGGGGTACATTAGAAACACTCTGAGGAGGAGGAGGAGGAGAGGGGTACATTAGATACACTCTGAGGAGGAGGAGGAGGAGAGGGGTACATTAGATACACTCTGAGGAGGAGGAGGAGGAGGAGGAGGAGGAAAGGGGTACATTAGATACACTCTGAGGAGGAGGAGGAGGAGGAGGAAAGGGGTACATTAGATCCACTCTGAGGAGGAGGAGGAGGAGGAGGAGAGGGGTACATTAGATACACTCTGAGGAGGAGGAGGAGGAGGAGAGGGGTACATTAGATCCACTCTGAGGAGGAGGAGGAGAGGGGTACATTAGATCCACTCTGAGGAGGAGGAGGAGAGGGGTACATTAGATCCACTCTGAGGAGGAGGAGGAGGAGGAGGAGGAGGAGGTCAGAGCTCCAGCTCCTGCTCTCTCTCGGTGTCTGGAACGTCGCTGTCACACAAACATTCCATCTCCCCAGACCAGAGAGTGTGAGCAGTGGACCTGAGCTCAACGCTGCCCCCGTGTGGCGCTAGAAACAAACTGCAGGCTGGATCACATTCACTCATTGTTCACATTTTAAAGCCGCTTCAAACTGAAACTCGACCGCTTCATTGTTAAAGTCGACCCTTGGAGACAGCGTCAGTCATACCGTCAAAGCCCTCTGATTGGCTAAAAGCACAGGAGTAGGGCGGGGCTAAGGGAGGTTACCCGGTCTGTCATTGGGCAGCAGGCTCACCCCCCCCCCCCCCGGCCAGCT
This sequence comes from Micromesistius poutassou, assembly GCF_964030765.1. NCBI lineage: Eukaryota > Metazoa > Chordata > Actinopteri > Gadiformes > Gadidae > Micromesistius > Micromesistius poutassou. The sequence goes on along the minus strand of NW_028179548.1, from coordinate 14,776 downwards.
CTGCTCCTCTCTGAGGACCTAGGAGAGCACCACGACGGCGGGAGACGTTGATTGATTCATCCGTTAGTGTAGCTGACTGGAGATCAGTGAGATTCATGTTTATCTTTCTGTCACACTCCAACAGCTCAATAAAGACGTCGTGACGCGGTCTCAACACGTGGGCGGGGCCTAAAGGAGAGAGCGCTTTATGCGTTGACTGCTTCCAGTGTCGTGTTGCTCAGACTACAGACTGATGTGCTTCTTGTTTAGCGGACAACACAGAACATGAGGAGCTTTAAAAAAGAAAAAGTCCACGTACTGAACCACCGATCTTAACAGCGCTCTGAATAATCCTGAGTGGATTATTCCCCTGAGTGGTCGGCCCGGTAACAGAGCGGACTCAGCGCCCACATCTTCCTCAGCTGTTCCATGACGTCGTCTGTCCCGGGAAACGCTGGCAGCCCCCCCTGGAGCATCTCCGTGGACACGCCCCCCGCCCCCCTGGAGGAGACAGGGTCAGAGGTCAGAGGTCAGAGGTTAGAGTCAGGGTTAGGGTTAGGGTCAGGGGAAGGATATGGGAGGGGGGGACGTTAGGGTATAGGGGAGGGGGAGGTTAGGGTATAGGGGAGGGGGAGGTTAGGGTAGGGGGGAGGGGGGAGGTTAGGGTATAGGGGAGGGGGGAGGTTAGGGTAGGGGGGAGGGAGGAGGTGGGAGGTGAGGGGGAGGATAGGGAATAGGGGAGGTTAGGGAGGAGGTGAGGGTAGAGGGGGGAGGTAAGGGGGGAGGATGGAGGTGAGGGTATAGGGGAGGGGGAGGATAGGGGAGGGGGGAGGTGAGGGTATAGAGGAGGGGGGAGGTTACCTTACCTTATTAGGGTAACAGGCGTGTGTATAATAAAAATGACCACACAAGCCACACAGCCAGGTCGTTTTAAATGATTTTATATCATAAAACAACATCAGTAGACATTTCAACAACTGTGCGCACAGAGAAACAATTCTGGGATGTGAATCAAAAAAAACAACGGTTCATTGTGAGACCATCTGACCCTAACTCTGTCCCTAACACTGAACCATGAGGAACCCTTGAGAAACAAGGAACCCTTGACAACCCGTGACTCTCGTCACGTCCTGCGAGGTGGAGCAGTCCCATCGTAGTCCTCGTCTCGCTCCTGGTGGGTCGTCAGCTTCATCTGTTCACAACACAAACACACATTAAAAGAGTGATGTTACGTCACCAGGTGTGAGTGTGACCAGCTGTTACGTTTTAGTTGTGTTTTAGTGTCCACCTTGATGTACGCTGGATAAACTACAGTAGTAGCAGCTGATGTGACCGTAATTACCTCAAATCACAGCTTTGGCTAAAATTCACAGAATGAAAAATCTGAAGGAAAAACTAATTAACACGCTCTACGATCGTTAATTTAAAAAGATTGAATAATTAAAAAGAACCTCCAGGTGTCAAGTGTTTGGTGATGGTTACCCTCCGGTCCCCAGTCTCCGGTCCAGCCTGGTGCCCCATTCCTGGTCCAGGGGGATCTGGATACCCTCTGGTCCACAGTCTCCGGTCCAGCCTGGTGCCCCATTCCTGGTCCAGGGGGATCTATTTAGCTGCTGGTCCCCAGCCTCTAGTAGTCTACCCTGGTGCCCCAGGCCTGGTCTAGGGGATCTAGTTACCCTACAGTCTAATTAAGTGCTTTGAGTGCGAGAAAAGCGCTATAAAAATCCAATGTAGTATTATTATTATTATACATCACCCTGGTGCCCCATACCTGGTCCAGCGGGATCTGGTCTCCAGCCTCTGGTCTCCTATGCCTGGTCTTGGGGATCTGGTCACCTGCTGGTCCTCTGCCTCTGGTCCAGGAGATCCTGTGAAGTCAGACAGCATCTTTATAGACACGTGCACATAGCGGTCTTGAATCTAACTACCCCCCCCCCCCCCCCCCCCCCGCAGAAGCCCCTTACCTTGAGCTGGACGACGATGGAGATCTTGGGGTGCTTTGGTCGTCTCGTTGCAAAATACAGCCAACAGACTTACCTTGAGCAGATCTAGTAGTTTGTTGCTGTTGGTTCATGTACAAATAATTGACTATACATTTCATGTTCCCCCCATTTAGCAAATAATTCCCACCCATAAACAAGGCTGACAACGGTACAAAATAACAAACTGTTCTCATGCCTTTTGTCTACTTCCTTACTACTCTCTAAAACATTGCATGCACATCGCATGAGCGTTGCCTTACTGATCAGGGTGTGATCTGAGTGACCAGAGATGCATGCTGGGATACTGTGCCATCTGACGCCTGCAGTTCTGTAGACGTTCCCCCTCAGGAGAAACCCAAGTTTTCAAAAAGCTGTCGTGACATCAGTTACATGGCCTGGAACGTCCGTCAAGACCGTGACAGGGACTCCCCGAGGAGAAACGCCAAAGGGTAGGCTGTGAGGCTCCCCCTCTCGGCGACTAGAATACAACCCAGCTCTTAGAGGAGAGAATCATGGAGCACATTTCAACGTTCCTCTTCATAGACCTTGAAGCCCCAGTGAGGCTTTCTTCACCTCCTCTTCTGATGAAGAGCACAACTGCAGCTCGACAGGGACGGTAGTCGGGATGTTTCCAAGATGGTTTCCGATTCAAGGGGGACCCATCTCCCAGGTCCAACTAGCCTCGTCGTTACAATTCAGCCCGAGAAAGACTTGGATCTCAGGGCAGGAGTACAGGAGAACCAGATGGCCAGCAGTCCATGTTGAGGTTAGGTAGGGAAGCCACGTCGCAGACTGGTTCATCTTCCATCTTCAGTCAGTTGTTTGGTTTCTCATCCGATTCTGTCCATTCGGAATGCCGTTAGTCCATCATCCATTGTACCAAGTAGCCATTGTCGCTTCCCATTGTTTGCATGATTCAGTCACACTGCAGTCCAAGCTGCATGACACTCAAGTCATCCTGTCCAGTGTGTAGAAGGGTCGAAGTGAGATCCAGATGCTAGATCGCTCCAGGCTCTTGCTGTATTGAACACCCACTTTGTTATCCTCTTTGATTTAGGCCACAGACTTGAGTCATCCAGAAACGTCCGACCAAAAGACACTCCAGGGTGTTTCAGGAAGAGTAGCGTCCTCCTATAGCTGAAAATTAAAATGTTCAGGTAATACAAGCCAAGTAGAAGTAGATTTCCCCTCACACATGTAGTGCCCAGTACCAGGTTAAAGATTGCCCCGCTCACACTTAGTGCCCCATGCCAGGGCAACGATTGCCCCTCTCACACTTAGTGCCCCATGCAACGTTAAAGATTGCCCCTCTCATATTTAGTGCCCCATGCCAGGGCAAGGATTGCCCCTCTCACACATAGTGCCCCTCTCACACTTAGTGCCCCATGCCAGGTTAAAAATTGCCCTTCACATGACGTAGTGCCCCATGCCAAGCAAAGATTGCCCTTCACACACTTAGTACCCCATGACATTGGGGTAAAAAAGATTGGACAGTACCAGGTTAAAGATCACACCTCTTTATTTTCAGTTATTAGATTGTGTATATACACAAACGATGACAATACGCAAAGGAATACAAAGCCAAACTAGAGAGGAGAGACCAGTGGAGGGTTTGTAGGTCTTTGAGATAGGAGAGACCAGTGGAGGGTTTGATGGAGAGACCAGTGCTGGGTATATAGGCCTTTGTGAGAGGAGAGACCAGTGGAGGGTTTGTAGGTCTTTGAGAGAGGAGAGACCAGTGGTGGGTTTGTAGGTCTAGAGAGAGGAGAGACCAGTGGTGGGTTTGTAGGTCTTGGAGAGAGGAGAGACCAGTGGTGGGTTTGTAGGTGTCAGACCAGTAGTGGGGGGCTGGTGGGTCAGACCAGCGGTGGGAGAGCTGGTGGGTCAGACCAGTGGTGGGGGGGCTGGTGGGTCAGACCAGTAGTGGGGGGGCTGGTGGGTCAGACCAGTGGTGGGGGGGCTGGTGGGTCAGACCAGTGGTGGGGGGGCTGGTGGGTCAGACCAGTGGTGGGGGGGCTGGTGGGTCAGACCAGTGGTGGGGGGGCTGGTGGGTCAGACCAGTGGTGGGGGGGCTGGTGGGTCAGACCAGTGGTGGGGGGCTGGTGGGTCAGACCAGTGGTGGGGGGGGCTGGTGGGTCAGACCAGTGGTGGGGGGGCTGGTGGGTCAGACCAGTGGTGGGGGGGCTGGGGCTTGGGCTTCAAGGCGTACGGAGGGAAACGTTGGAACGTGCTCCGTGGTTCTCAGGTGCAGGAACCAGGTTGGGTTCTAGTTGCTGAGAGGGACAGCCCTCACATCTCGCCCCCCGGTGTGTCTCCTTGAGGAGTCCCTGTCTCCATCCTGAAGGACGTTCCAGTTCATGTAACTGACGTGACGACGGCCTCTTAAACACTTGGGTTCCCCTGAGGGGGAACGTCTACAGAACTGAAGGCCTCAAACAGCGCAGAACCCTAGCATGCATCTCTGGTCAGTCAGACCACACCCTTATCAGTAGGACAACACACACAGGATGTGATGCAATGTTGAGGAATGTAGTAGGAAAGTGGACGGAAAAAGTATCTTCTAGGGGCGAATGAGAGGCATGAGAACGGGGGGGGGGGAGGGGCAGAGACTACGAGGGGCGGGGCCTACGAAGGGGGGCAGGGCCTACGAGGGGCAGGGCCTACGAGGGGCGGGGCCTGAGAACCGGTTCAAACTAAATGCTGTCAGCATTAAAGCATTAAAAGAAAATGTGACTTACAGTTGGCAGTTTCTTCTTCTTCATGGTTCGATCGTTATACTCACAGAATCAGTTTCTTCTTCTTGAGCTGTGAAGGAGAGCAACAAGATTAGTTTTACAGATAGCGCTCTGTGTGTGTGTGTGTGTGTGTGTGTGTGTGTGTGTGTGTGTATAAAGACGTCCCCTTCACTGATTAATATCATTATGTTGGTAGATACTGCAGTAATCAGTGTGGATTCAAAGGCGTCAGAAAAGAAAAACGTTTTTTTCTTGCCTCCACCACCAGCCTCCGTGTTTGATTGGTTGATTGGTTAATTGGTTAATTGTTTGCTTCATGGGGTCACAAACCCCGTTTTAACTAAGGGTACACTAAAAAATAAATAAACCATACATCAAAATAAAAAGGTAAAAAGAACAGTAAAAGTAAAAGAATACAAAAATATTGTGTGTCCATTTCTGACTAAACATCACGTTGTGCATAGTTGTCAATAACAATAGAAACTGTCTAATGCTGTGTGTGTGTGTGTGTGTGTGTGTGTGTGTGTGTGTGTGTGTGTGTCTTCTGATTGCCAATTGCATTGTTTTTAGCTCGTACACAACTGCTATCCAGACCGTTTTAAACAACACATCAAACATGGTTTCACTGAACCCACCGTAACACATCATCTTAAACGTGTCCTCTAACAATCAAACAGACTCACGGCGTTGCCTCTCTGGTGCTTCCCGGTGGACGCTGACTGAGTGCATTCAGACGGCGCACGTGTCCGCCATCCACAGGTGAGTCTGACAGGAAGTGACGTCACCGGAAGCGGCTCAACCGGAAGTGACATCATCGCAAAACCAAAAAAGATATTTCAGTCCGTTTTTCGGTTTCTGTTTCTGTTTCTTTTTTCGGCTTATTAAGATATCTACATATATAGATATCTTTATTTTTTCATTCTCTTTTTTATTCTCATTTTCATTAAAAAAAATAAATACAAAATCGGCGCTGTGTAACTGTACAATCAGGAGTTGACTTACACACTACACACTCACACACTAAATATATTTATATTTTAACAATAAACGGTATAAGTAAGTACGTAACTATTTTTACCAACAAGTCCCCCCCCCCCATGTGTGTTTAATTCTAGATAATGAGTTTGTGTGTAGTTAGTGTGTGTAGCTCGGGTTGTGTTTGTAAGTGTCATTGTGGTATGAATCTTTGCTCTTCCAGAAATGCGGTTCATAACCCCTGACAGATCACAAGACCCACGCAGAACCGGGGGTTTACTCACAGTCGGGGACAAGGGGAACTTCAGGGAGGAGATTGCGACAGTAGCCCTCGGACTGAGAGTGTGAACCTCCTCAAAAATCTCTCACGGGGCGCAAGTGTGTGGTCGTGTAGCATAACCGCGTGAAGTTCCTCTAGTGGCCGCCAGATGGCGCCAGGGTACCGCTGGTACAGCCACAATAACTTAAAATAATAATAATAATGATAATACATTCGGTTTATATATGATATATTTTATGTAGTGCTCTTCCATGTACTCAAAGATGCTTTACGGAGTGAACAAAAAAAAATTATGATTGAATATAATCTAAATAATAAATAATACAAATTTAATAAGAACGTATATTAGTAGATAAGAAGTGATAAGAAGTTCCTCTAGTCGCCGCCAGATGGCGCCAGGGTACCGCTGGGTAGAAAACAGCCACAATAACTTAACACTTTAAATAAAATAAAAATAATAATAATACATTCGGTTTATGTATGATATATTTTACGTAGCGCTTTACCATGTACCCAAAGATGCTTTACAGAGTGAACACAAATAATAATAATTAATTAATAATAATCTGTGAGCCTTATTCATACATTCAACTAAATGTATATATATATATATATATATATATATATATATTGGCTATAGGGGAGACTCCGGACTTCTTTACGCGCAACTTTGGAATCAATGCCAGCGGCGGAATGTCAAAATCTGTGCGTCAGAACCGCTACTCAATCAATGTCTTCTTTGAGGGAGAGAGAGAGAGAGAGGGAGGGAGAGAGAGAGAGAGAGGAAGGGTTCTCATGAGACTCATCCAAAGACAAAACCAACCTGGGGTCTGGTCAGGCTGCACACCTGTTGCTCGTTAACCAATCAGAGGTCAGCAGGTTAACATACGCTCACTCTGAGCCACAGTGAGGTTAGTGTCAGTGAGAAGGGGGGAGGTAGAGGGGGGAGAAATGGGGGAGAGAAAGGGAGAAAAGGGGAGAGAAAGGGAGAGACAATGAAAATGGAGAGAAAGGGGTAGAGAGAGAACATACAATGTCTCTCCACTTCCCATCTCCTCTCCTTGTCTCCTCTCCTTGTCTCCTCTCCTCGTCTCCTCTCCTTGTCTCCTCCTCTCGTCTCCTCTCCTCTCCTCTCCACCTCTCCTCGTCTCCTCTCCTTGTCTCCTCTCCTCGTCTCCTCCTCTCCTCGTCTCCTCTCCTCGTCTCCTCTCCTTGTCTCCTCTTCTCTTGTTTCCTCTCCTTGTCTCCTCTCCTCGTCTCCTCCTCTCGTCTCCTCTCGTCTCCTCTTCTTGTCTCCTCTCCTCGTCTCCTCCTCTCGTCTCCTC